>NC_028453.1:32283212-32341596 GCF_000263155.2 Setaria italica
TGGTAGCACAGTCTTTGCCTCCGCCACCGCCGATGATGTTCCCTCCGCCTCAGCCACCCACGACTACTCCTGTGAGTCACTTGACACATTGTGCTTAAGATTCAATACTTTAAATTTGACAACTTTAGATGTTAGCTCAGAATGTCCTATCCTATGTGCAGAATCAATCGGCGGCTTCGAATAATGAAGATCAAGATTTGTCGCAGTGGTCTCCTTGGCCTCCACGGAAGTAGACTTGGTTGTGAACAATGTGGAAACTAAATTGTGACTTGAACTTGGATTTATGGATTGTTTCGTGCTTATGTTGAATTATGCCTGTGGTGTTTATGAATTATGCTTGTGGTTGTGAATTATGCATGTGATTGTTTATTACAAATGCCTGTGATATGTGTATTGTGAATTGAGAGGGGTCCGTTATACGTGGCAAAATGGGGAAAAGGGGGGGGGGGGTTCTGGGCACTTTGCCGAATGTTACACTTGGCAAAGAGGGGCCTTTGCCGAGTGTTTTGGCTTTAACACTCGGCAAAGGGGCCACTCCCAGGCCCAGGCGCGACTTGTTTGCCGAGTGTCATGGACACGGCACTCGGCAAAGTGCCCATGTTTGCCGAGTGTCAGGGATACGGCACTCGGCAAGTGCCCGAGTTTGCCGTGTGTAGGCACTCGGCAAACACCAGGGCTTTGCCGAGTGCTGACACTCGGCATAGCGGGGGTGTTTGCCGAGTGTTGGCACTCGACAAAGCCATAGTGTTTGCCGAGTGCCTCCCGTCTAGCACTCGGCAAACCTGCCGTTAACCCGGACGCCGTCATCGCTTATTTCACTGAGTATATCTTTTCGCCAAGTGTTTTTTAGCCGTCGGCAAAATGTTTGCCGAGTGCTCGCGTTTTGACACTCGGCAAATTAGGCTTTGCCGACAGAAAATTTGCCGTGTGCTGTTCGCCGAGTGTTACACTCGGTAAAGCCTTTGCCGAGTGTTTTCGTGCCTTCGCCGAGTGCCACAGGCACTCGGCAAAGTGTCTAGTTCCCGTAGTGTACCGCACAAAAAAAAAAAGTGGCCATGTAATGACAAGTTGTACTGTGCAGTGTCGCACTTCCTGATTGTATCCGCTTTCAGCTTAAATGCAGATCGTTCTTTCTCCGTCGTTGATTTAGAATCTTTACTGCAAATATCTTCCGCTGAAACGACCACTCCATATGCATGCTGATGAATCAATACTCGAAATTTTTATTTTTTTATTTTTTATTTTAGTATTTTGCAAAAATATATGACCCAACAAAAAATTGCAAATCTATACTATACCGTCGTTCGAACCAGTGGAAGGTGCACTGTAGCAACTTACCGCCGGTCAACCGGCGATAAGTTCTCCCTCTAGTAGTATACCTTCAAAAAATAATAACTAATTCATATGAACTCGGATGGAGACAAACTTTATATGAAAATTGTAGACCTCGATGAGAGCTATAACTTTGTAGTTAAAACTTTTTTTATTTGGTATCATCTTGATGCTCAATAATCAATATAAGTTCCAGATGTAAAATTCAAATTTTAGATATGAAACTGGGTAGCACACATTCAAAAAATTATAACTAATTCATATTAATTCGGATAGAGATAAGTTTTATATAAAAATTATAGCTCTCAATGAGATTTACAACTTTATAGTTGAAATTGTTTTCATTTGGTGCCATCTTTATGCTCAAAGAATCGGTACAACTTTCAGATCTAAAATTAAACTTTAGATTTGAAACTTGTGTTGATTATTTGAGCATAAGATGATACGAATGAAAAAAGTTTGAACTACAAAGTTATAGATCTCATCGAGATCTACAATTTTCATATAAAATTTATCTCCATTCAAGTTCATATGAGTGGCAACTTGAACCAGCGGTAGGTTGGCGGTACATTTATAGATTTGCAATTTGTAATTTTTTTATTTTTGCAAAATACTAAAATATAAATAAAAAAATAAAAAATTCTCAATACTCGGATCCCCGGCCCATGTGTCTGTGCCATGCGCGGGCCGGCCTAGACGGGCCCAGCAGCCTTGGGCGTCATGATTCACTACAAGGCCGTCGGCTCGGTCTGCCCGGCAGCAGCGGTGTAGCCCAACAGAACTGGGCCATGCAAGATTCACGTCGTTATGGGCTAGGGCCTAGTTCTGTTTCCCCGATAGAGACTGGGAGAGCAATTTTGCAATTTGCACACAGGCCGTCGGTCGTTGTCATCATCGCACGTGGTGCTCTGGCCGTTGGTTCCCGCGGTTTGGAAGGACAGGGACGACTTTGATGCGCGCAAGCGCGACTACAGCCTGGTTTGGTTCAAAACTTAAATAAGCACCCATCACATCGAATATTTATATACTAATTAGGAGTATTAAATGTAGACCGATTACATAAGTGGAGGTTAAACGGCGAGACGAATCTATTAAGCCTAATTAGTCCATGATTTGATAATGTGTTACTACAGTAAACATTTGCTAATGATGGATTAATTAGGCTTAATAGATTCGTCTCGCCGTTTAGCCTCCACTTATGTAATGAGTTTTGTAAATAGTCTACGTTTAATACTCCTAATTAGTATCTATACATTCGATGTGACACGTGCTAAAAATAAGCAAAAGTAACCAAATGGAACCATGGGGCGTACATGTAAGTATTCTTTTATGATTTTCCCGAGACGAATCCGATCCCTCTGGTCTGATCGAGGGTACCACACGGTTTCTGGTCATCGAAATCCGAGAAGCATCGCAAATTTGGAATGCAACGGTAGGGAGGACGAAGCAGAACTTGAGCATCAATTGTTATCCGTTGGAAACTACACGCTCACTTACCAGATAACCAGATCCTAGCTAAGATCGAAACTATGGAACTGTAACTGTCATCATCATAATAAGATGAGCCCAATCATCCTGCAGACCACAAAGGTCTGAAATGACGCACGAACAAAATTTGGTTACAAGGGGATCATCAATGTAGGCCCTTGTTTAGTTGACCAAATTAGGAGGTGTCAAAATACTGTGCTGTCACTGTAGCACACTGTAGCGTTTCGTTTGTATTTGTGAATTATTGTCCAAACATTGACTAATTAGGCTCAAAAGATTCGTCTCCCAAAGTACAACAAAACTGTGCAATTAGTTTTTAATTTCATCTACATTTAGTACTCCATGCATGTACCGCAAGTTTGATGTGATGGGGAATCTTCTTTTTGCATAGTGCTAAAGTTGGGAGTTGGGGGTGAAGTAAACAAGGGCTAGGATGACTGGATGAGCCTTTGCGGTATGGTAGGCCTTGTTTAGTTCCCAATTTGGGAGTGGCAAAATTGATATTTTGCTATAAATGCGCAACTGTAGCATTTTGTTTGTATTTGTGAATTATTGTCCAAACATTGACTAATTAGGCTCAAAAGATTCGTCTCGCAAAGTACAACAAAACTGTGCAATTAGTTTTTGATTTCATCTACATTTAGTACTCCATGCATGTACCGCAAGTTTGATGTGATGGGGAATCTTCTTTTTGCATAGTGCTAAAGTTGGGATTTTGGAGGGAAGTAAAAAGGGCGTAGAGAATCAGAGATGACTCGGCTCTACGGTACTGAGAGGAACCACCCGCGCGCTGACCTTGACCCCGATATCGCGAACACGGAGCGCAAGTGCAAAAGGCCTGTTGCACATGCTGACATGCGAGACGCGCCTTGGCTGGCTGCTAGTCTGCTGCCTCGAGTGCTGCACTTTATACCCCCAAGTAAACTCGCCAACGGTCAGGCAGACAGGCCGTGTGCTGCATTCCTGCGGTTCAGAGGACTTGCAAGTAGTCCTCATGTTTCATAACAATTTGTTTGAACATGCGTTAGGATTTATTTATTCTTTTTCGTCGCCCTCTGTCCTTCCTTTCCGACGGAACATCGATCGGATCCGACACAGCAATAAACATCCCGATCGGGTCGAGGACGGAGGGGGGGCCACGCGTCTTCCTGACGGAGCGTCCCTGCACTTTCCATCCAAATTAACGGCTCTTTCTCTCGATAAAATTTCGAATGTCCGGGGCTCACGCAACGTCGGACGTTAAGGGGGTTCCAGGAGCGGACGGAGTGCGACGCAGCGGACGGAGTGCGACGCCGTGGAATTCGCTCAACTTGAGCCCTGTTTGTATACGTTTTTTGTTTGTATACGTTTTTTCTAGCTACACTTAAATTATAATCTAAGCGAAGATTTTCTCGCTTCTCACTTTTCGCTTCTTGTAGTTCAAATCGTTGAAGCGGCTTACCACATAAGCGAGAATCGGTGGAAATAAGCAAAGCGTTTGACGGGATTCTCGCTTATTTCCACCGATAAGTCGCTTATAAGCGGATACAAACGGGACCTTGAGCTCGATCCGAGAAGTGGGAATGAACTCACAACCCACTCTATTCCTGAACTAATCCATCTATCCGACCCGTCCCAACCCACCTTCGAACAACGCACCTGAGAGACGCCACCGGTCCGGGGTCTTCGTCATCGCGCTCGCGTCGTATTGTTCGGGGCATAGCGTCCATCATCGGCAGTTCGGCACAGCCTGGTCTCCTCCCCTTCTCCCGCGGCTCCACCTCGCCCCGCTCCGCATGTCAATCCATGGGCTGGTCCTGGAAGTCAGAGGTGCCCCCTTCCTTCCTCCTCCCCTCTGCAATCCGGGCCCGGATTCAATTCCTCGTCTCCCCATCTCGGAGGCGGCGGTACGGCGCCGACACCCTCGCTGATCGAATTCCCCCCCTTTTGTGTTGTGGGTGCCTGCAGTCACCGGGTGCCGGAAGCTGCGGGACACGGAGTTCTTCACCCGCCAGGACCCCTACGTCGTGCTCGAGTACGCCACCACCAAGCACCGCACCCGCACCTGCACCGGTCAGTACTACCGCCTTTGATTTGCTTCAATTTGTTTGTTGCGTGTATGCTGCGTTCCCCCCCTTTTTTTCAAATGTCAACGACGAACCTGCGTGTCGTGTGGGCAACCAAACCTGAAAACCTGGTAGTAGTACGTGCTGCACGAATTCAGACTGCGGACACGGAAATTCGGCAGTTGATTCAGTTCCCCCCTATTGGGCATACTCGTTCAATTGGTCTGATTCCACGCATTGGGTGAATGTGAATTTGAACTGTCGGTGTTAGCAAGGTAGTAGTGTAGGTGGGCAGGTGAACGGGTCAGCTGCTGCCGCTTCTCATTCGTTAATCTCGATGTGGGGGCTGCTTCCTGCCTCCTTGGTCACTTTACAAGACTCAGTAAGAAAAAACAAAAAAAAATTTTTTTTTGGGGGGTGGGGGGGGGGGGGGGGCAACAGCATTAGAACAAACTCAGCTACAAAATTACAGCCAAATTAAAACAAACGGCCAAAAGAAGGTGGAATGATGTACAGCAACGACGGTGACGCAGCTTGGGCCCACTGGGAACAAATGCCACTGATATGGCACACACATCTGATACAGAGACCAACAGCCGACCAGCTGGGCTGGTTCTTTCTAACTTTGCACTGCATCTTTGTGCCTAATTTATATGTGCTGTCGATGTGCTAGATGTCCCTAGCTGGCATCTTGCAATCGACATAATATGCTTGATTCCTGATTTAAGGGTAAATTATTATGCTGGACCTTTATATTTATTTTAAAAGGGAATTCAGTTCGATATGCATATTTTATAACTTTTTCTATTCTCAGTTAGTTTTTTTTCATCAATGGGTGACAACTATTACGAAAAGATGAACATACCCCGCTACTACTAGAAGCATTTACTTTGGGTACTAAGATCCCTTTTTCCATTACGTGCCTAAGTGTCTATTATCTGGAAACTAGTTATGCGACTTGGTGATTCCACAGTTTCAAAAATTATAATTGCATTTAAATAAAACCTAAAGAATTAAGGACCGTGAGTCATAACTCATGAGTATATGCAAATCATGCCTATAATTTTGCTTTGTATATTGAAATGGATCTCCCTTTTATTGTCTGGTCATTGCCAATTCATCTTGTGCTGTACACATTTATAAGCAATCCACACAATCTTTTTTTCTGGTTATTTCTTCATATAAAAACTGTATCTACTCTAGGCCAATAAAATGTGAATGCCCAGTAGGATGCTCGATAGGATTGGACCCAGAACCAGAGTCTATATGATCCTTTTTATATAAAAAAGAGTCTATATGATTTACCAATTCTCCTCCTAACACCCTCCAAGTGAAGTCTAGGATATTGAATTTTATACCATGGAAGGGAAGTTTTCCGAACACTGAGATGTATTCCTTTCCTTGGTTCCAACATCTAATAAAGTTCTTAGCTACATGCTCTTGTTAACAGACAAGACTAATCCAAGCGATGAAGTTATTAGGCGTGACCAAAATGATGAAACATTCATCTTGCTGATTATTTACTTCCAGAAACTTGCAATCTTCCGGCTTCTACAGAACCATGCTTATTGATATCTATTAGTCTATTTCTCTTTTTTCAACCTAATATGTGATAATGTTACCAGATGGTGGAAGAAACCCAACTTTCGATGAGAAGTTTCATATACCCCTCATTGAAGGGCTCCGCGAATTGAATGTTGTTGTTTGGAACAGCAACACATTAACCCATGATGACTTCATCGGCAGTGGCAGGTTTGTGCTCTTAGGGTCCATCAATATGGTAAAAGGTGGTTACTGTTTAGTAACCATTGGTTGTGCTCTTCTGTAGAGTATATCTGCACAAGGTGCTCACAAATGGCTATGATGACTCCTCATGGTCGCTTCAGACACGCCACATGAGGTACTCCTGTCAAATATACCTTGAGCGCACTGGCCTTGTGAACTTTCTGACGGTGGGATATTTGTAGATCTGCTGGGGAAGTGAAGCTCATTATGCATGTTGATGTCTCGGCGATGGTGAGAAACTGATTATTATTCTTTTTGCCTTATTAGCACTGACATGTGCCTGATTATCTTATTATGCCTGACAGAAGAACAAGATGGGTAGAAATATCGCTGCATCAAGTACACATTCTGTTCCTCCACCTTCAATGCCAGCCCCAGCACTAGCATCAGCAGTTCCATACACTGGGGTTCCACCTTCATATCCACCTGCTTCAGCATATCCTGCCCCATCTGCATACCCTGCTTACCCAACTCCTAGCCAATCACCATATACCACTACAGAATATCCACCACCTCCGCAGCAAGCATACCCACCCTCACCGGCAGGATACCCTCCTCCATCATATCCACCGCAACCATACGGGGAACCATACCTGCCACAACCATATGGGCAACCATACCCACCCCCGCCAGCGGCACAGTCTCCGTATCCACCTGGTGAGTAAGATCCAACTAAGATAAATCCACCATATTTCAAGATATTAGTCAGTGCTCTAACTAGAGGACCTCTGTTTGCATTGATCTTATGCAGCGCCTTACCCTGGTACCTATCCACCAAGACCTTATTGATGTATCAGCTTCAGTAACCACAAGCAGATGACAATGGTTAATGCTATATGATGTGCCTGCGTGTGGATTCTTTATTTCTAGTTATTTGGTTATTTTCCTAACAAAATATTACGTACCGTCGCTTGACTATCGCATTGATCACAAGTCAACTAAAGGTCTAGTTGCTAATCGTTTCAATGAGAAATCAAAAAATAATATCGAGGATCCACTTGTCTGATGCCGAAGAAGGTTGGTTAAGTGCAGCAGATGGATATTGCTTCCTTTCTGTGAATCATGTGAACTGCCCAGCGATAGTGAGCATCAGTTATATATACCCTCTTCAATATGTAGGTAGCTTGCAGAATGTCTTGATGGAATCCATCCTATAATGCTTGCTGTGGATCTGCCAAAAATAGACGCAAGATCCAGCTTGCTTCTGTCCTGGAGTCATGACTGACTGTTCTGTGTAATCATGCAATTGTACATAGTAGGGTATTGGTAGTAACTGCAAATATGGTACACTTGAGATTGCAGCACCTCCTTGACTTGGAACGTTTATGTAATAACAGTCAATAAATTTTTTCGGTGGTGAGCTCATTGTTTACTGAACTGAGAAATTTTACTTCCATGTATTTTATCCTGTCGTGTATTATTGATTGTAGCATTGTATGTTTCAGGAGTTTTTAAGTTTGTAGATCTGGCCTGTGGACGGTTATCTGTATAATCTGAATGGTCTGGGTCTGTCTGTTATAGTTGTTAGCTGTTGCACTTGGAATTTATGAAGTTTAATGCCATTTCAATTGTTGCGTTCTCAGCTTGTTTTTGAGTCTGCATCTTTTGTTGATTATAGCTGCTCGGACGAATACTGTACAAATCGATGCATGTTTTAGATCTGTGCAAGCACACAACTTTGTTCAATCGCAATGATTGTAGACTTACTTTTTTCATCATGATAAAAAAATTGTGTGCTAGATTGTTTTTGAGATAATGCAAGAGACTTTTGGGGTAAAGGATATATAGAAAAACATATTTAGCAATTTTTTTGAAACGAACATATTTAGCAATATGAAAATTAAATTTCACTGACATACTATAGTATTAGATAAACGTAATAGTTTTGTCGCAAAAATTAAACGGGAATTATGTAAGCTTGTTTTCTAAAAATTCTAGCAGTCCATACTTTTGAGATTCTGTCTAGATTCCAGAGCCATAGGCTTGTCGAAGTCCATTTCAAACTCATGAGCGCCTTGTGTCCTCCGGGTTTCATCCTGCTTGTCGCAGCCGCTGCGCCTACCCCTCCTCAGACGGGATCACCTGGAGGTGCTCAATGGCATTGGCATCTATCCCAAATTTCCCGTTGATTTGTTCCTTCATTTTTTTTTTCTTCGTGTTGATCATGAATTCATGATGCATTGGGCTATGTCAGGGCCCTGGAGTACCCGCCCATGATTGTATAAGGTTGCGGTATCCTATGGTGGAATCCTATGGAACTACTTTAGTGCTCTCTGCAGGCTAAAAACTTGTACTCCGTAGATATTCAATACGACGTTAAAACAATTCAGTTGAACGTTCTCCATCACTGAAAGGAATTACCATTTCCTTAACAGGCTGTGACTCCACTCTTTACAATCTTTCATTTCCATCGAGTCTAAACTTTTGTTTGCTCTCCTGGACAATGTTCACTTTCTTTGCTAAATCAACCAAACTTTGATGTCCAGATGAAGAAATAACTCCTAAATATCAGAAAAGGAGTTCGTTGAGTTCTTTTCAGGACTCTGAAAGCAATTCATAAATGCAGGATTTAAGTTCCATCCAACCAATGTTTTATTCCTTCTGGATCTTCTAGCTCCAGGAATCTGATGTGACAAAAGGAGAGTGAATGAGTGATCCGAAATTCTTCTGTGGATTTGCAGAGGATGCTGCGGAATGGCTAGTTGATTGCATGCGCTGATGTTAACCTTGTAGGACAATTCAACTCTTACAATCTGAAATTGCTGCTCCATGTTGCTCACTGTAGCTTTTTAACTAACCAATTTCATAAAAATATGCTAATACATTTATCTTTGTTAATGAAAAGGTACTCAAGTTCAAGTGCTCTTACGTGACAAGGTAAATCAGTATTTAATCATTGAATTGTTCATTGGTTGGGGGATTCGAGTTAAAGATGCTTGTCTTTGTTTTTGTAAGAACAAGAACCATGTCTTTGTTAGTGCAAAGCGACACTTTGGGCTTTTAGAATGTAAAGATGTGATAATGTTGCTAGGAAGCTTCATGAACAAACAATTATGAGGACACAGATCGGGTGCAGTGATAACTGCCACTGCAAGATAAGCAGTATCAACGTCTGAACCGTCCAAGAGACAAGCAACGGCCTAGATCAAATTCTCGTTTTCTCCTTTTTCTCTTCACCTTCTCTTCTTCACCCAATCACCCGATGCCGCCATGAACGCCATGCCATGGCTGTCGCAGGAGTCAGCACTCCTCCAGCCACCTCTTCCCGTCGCTCGTGGAGGCACCACTACTCCTACTGTGCGTGCTAGAGCGGCCGTCATCAAACGCCCTCATCTGCTTGTGGTCTTGCGGAGATGCCATGGCGTCCGTGCCTGCACCAAGCAGGGCGCACACGTCGAAGAAAGGCTAGCGCGTGCCACCCCTGCGACGTCCCGCCGAGCGCTCCGGCAAGCACCCAGCGGCTACGATCAATGGTGTCATGAAAGGCGCCCAGTAGATGCTTGAGGAATTGCCTGCAAGTTTTGTTGTCCAGGCCTTGTTCCATCGGACCATCGCGTTAGTTAACTAGTTTCTGCATACATGAATTACTGCTCTAGATGAGCAAATCTGGTTGGTCTTGCTTAAACTTGGTGTGCCATTGGAAGTTGGTAGCACGGGGTGATGCAAACGCTCAAATGGTCGGACAGGAAGTGTCTTATCTCTGTATGATAGCCAATTAGTCGACTACATCTCTGAAACATTTTGATAGCCAATTAGATGACTACATCTCTGGAACATTTTGTAGAAACTTCTAACATTGATACTGAAAAGCGTAAAGTTCAAACACTAGTATGAAGAAAAAAGAAATGCAAAACGGTGGATCAAAATATATGTGGGATTTTAGTGTTGAATGAAGTAGTAACTCACAGCAAAAGACAGAGACATGTTCAGTACGTGCGTACGTGCTCTGTATGTCTGAGAATTCAGCACACCGACGTGAAGAGAAAAGGGGAAAAAAAGACCTCTGATCCTAGCCGTTACTTACCCCTTGGATGGATCAGATGTGGGCACTGCTTATCTTGCAGTGGCAGTTACCACTGCACACGATCCCGGTCCAACAATTATGTGATGTTAACTTTGACAAGCTTCTTTGTACTTTAGCTTTCACTTTTTGTAATGCGGACTTTTGTCTACTGGTTGTGGTTCCTGTGAAATATTACATTATTTATGTGGGTTATAGAGAACTTAATACTTTGCAAGAGATAAAAATATTATGCTGGCTGATTGGGCTATTTTCTTCTTTCAGTAAATTACCATAGCCAAATCTCTGAATGAAACTAGATGATGTGCGGGCATATACATGTTGCGTCGCTTACCTTTTAAGGTTGGTTGGAGCCAAGGGTTTAGTAACCAGGTGCATCCTTGTCAGATGATAACTTTTTCATTCTAGGTGACTACTATCCTAACTGATCACTAATGGTGTACTATCATTTTATATATAAAAAAGGGTACCCTGCATCCATATATTGGTAAATTTGCGGTACTAAAAGAAAACATTGTATCTCCTATACATCTGTCTGTTTGTATGGTATGCTGAATCTTTTGATGCTATGATAAACTCAACAGTGTAAGAACTTGCAGCAATCTAATGCTTACATACTCAGATATTCTGAACTCCGTTCACTGATGCAAGTACAACATTTCAACAGTCAAGAAAGTAATATGCTCACAAAACAGTTCCTTGTTATGTGATCATGGATGCATTTCTGCATTTACATTTGTCATTGTTTGAAACATGCTCTGCTTACTCTAGTGACTTGCTGAAAACTACAGTTTGGTGTGGTTACAGTCTCTCTCCTTTGTCTGTTCACCTCATCTGAAAACTACAGCAGTGTGAGCTAAGGCGATGAAAGTAATATGCTCTATCACCTTATAATTCTGTACAAAGGTAGCTCCTTCCCTAAGTCTTGTTATTTGATCATGGATGCATCTCTGCACCTACATTTTTCACTGTTTGAAATATGCTCTGCTTACTCTAGTGAATCGCTGAAAGCTACAGTTTGGCTGCAAACACATGAAACCTCCGCTCCTTTGCCTGCTCACCTCATCTGCATTGCATCCATTTCTTTCAGCAGCGTGAGATAAGGCAGTAATCCCATGATCTCAAAAGGCCATCAGCACACACATCTACAGTGATAAAAGGATTACCCTCACCAGTTCAGATCTCACAAATGCAACTCTGAAACTAACTGTTCTTTCAGTCGTTACAGTTCAGCATTTCTCAAATGATAGTTGCAGGTCTTCATGGTTGCTTTCCTGATCTACCTGAATCCTGCCGTCAGACGCCCCCAGTTCACAACGCGATGCTGAGTAAACTCCAGGCCGGGAGAAAAAACCGCCGTCCGCGCGTGCGCGGGAGCTATATTGGTCCCTCGATCGCCGTCTCAGGCGACGACGAGCCGCCGCCCGCCGGCGCCCGCGGAGAAGCTAGGGACGTTGTGAGCGGAGCGCGCGGGGAGCCGGAGACAGATGCTAGTATGGGTGAATCTCGACGGATCCTCACGCGGGATTCGTGGGGACGGGGCTAGCGGAGGTCGGCGACGGCAGCGCGATCTCGTCGGCGACCGCCGCACCGCCGCCCGGGCTTTCTAATTGCTACCCGGTGAAATTTTACAAATAGGACCTTTGTATTTACATCTAGGACCCCAATATTTTGCAGAAAGCCCCCTGGCTCGGACGGGCCAGATGGTCTCTCCCCTGGGCTCCCGCTCCTGTCCGCCCGGCGGCGTCCGCCGCCACCGCCGCCGTCCTCTTCACGTTTCATTTCAGCCAGAAGCACAGAGCCCCTTCTTACCCATCCCCCGCTCAGGCCCTAGCACCAGCTCTCCACTCCTGAGTCCTGACCCCTCTGCTCAACCCATGAAGCTGAGGACCCCAAGCTAGCGCGCGATTCGCCGTGCGCTTGAGGTCACACACCCGGCGTGGCGGGCACTCATCTCCTTCCGGAGACCAATCGTCAAGGTTCGGAGGATATTTAATCCCTAGGAGATTGATTTCACCAAGTACGTATTACTCTATTTTTTGTTGGATTTTCAGAGGATGGTGCAAAACTGCTGGTAGAGAGTGCTAATGTCAGGCTTTTCAGTAAGCAATCTCAGCACAGATCATCTTTCGTCATTGGTTTGTGCAACTGTTGTGTGCAGTTTATGCATTACTTTGACTGATTTGCACAAAATATGTTTGCTGATTGTGTAGGGGTGGACTAGCTAGCTATTTCTTCATTTGATTACTTGATACCTGCACATATGGTCATTTTTTAAAAAAGTGGTGTAGAAGAGTGGACACTTTCTGTCCGAAAAGTTCGAATACAGTATTCGGCTTTATTGACCTTTTGCACACTACAAAATTCTTTTATTCTCTCATGGTTAGAGTTAATTGCCTGTATGGCAGAAAAGTTCAGTAGCAAGCATTGCTTGTTGAATTACTTTGAACATGCTAGCTCTAAAAGAACACAACAGAGCCAGTCGTATATTTTTCTATTTTTTATTAAAATATGGTTACTTGGTTAGTTTGCATTTCCCTAACATTTTAAGCTATTTGATGAACTAGGTGTTAACAAAAAGATATGTCTACCTAGCCAAAAACTTGTTCCAATCCATAGGTCTGTCGTAGGTTCCTTTAGATTTCAGTAATGATTAGGAAACAATTTTGAGAGTTCTATAGGGGTGAACGAGGGAGCTTCTGGATCCATCAGTTTATATTTTATAAAAAAAAACAGGCATGCAGATGAGTCTGTAGTTTCAAGTAACTCTTCTCATTTAAAGCAGATTAATCAATTGGTTCTTGTGATCCCAGTAGTGGCAGGCCATTTGTCATTTTTGCAGCAACTTGGCAGTAGTTACTCTCTTTTCAAGTAGTGGTTCCTTGTATGCCACTACCTTTTCAAACTTTCTAAAATCTTTGCTTTGTTATTGTTCTTAATGAAAGAGCAGAGCTCTTGCCACATTGGTTTGCATAAACCATAGGAAAAGGAATGTAGTAGTTAGAGGTATTGAGATGAGACTTTTCTTTGTTATTATTCTTTTTGTTGTTGCAGTTTGGATCAAGTCTTAGGTTGGTTGGACCTAGATGTAACCTTTGAGGGGAAGGTTGACATAATGTGGCAAAATCACCCATCTTTCTTCACAAACCTTAACTTTTCATTGGAATGGACGATGCATGAATTTCAACTGTTAGGATCCTGAAATGATGGTCTGTGCTGCTAATCCCATGTTTTCTAACTAAGCAGTTGATGAATGATGTTAATTGAGATTTAAGAAGTTCTTTCTTCTATTCAAGTTCCAAGGTTTCACACTGTCTGCTGTAGAAATTACAATACTTTTGGTATCAGTGTAAAGGTACTCAAATTTCTGGAGGTCTTACATGGACAAAGCAAATCAGTACTTAATCATTGCAATGCTTATTGGTTGGTGATTTTGTGTTAAAGACAATGTCTTTGTTTTTGAGAATAGGAAACATGCTTTTGTTAGTGCGAGATACACTTTGAGCTTTTAAACTACAAAGATTGTACTGCTATTGTTGTTGACAGGCTTGGCGTTAATGATTCTGTGTACTTTAGCCTCCACTTTTTGTAATCTAACTTTTATCTAAGAAGAACGATACGCTGTTTGTGTCAGTGTGTCGGTGATATATATTTTAGGTGTATAGTATTTTGCAAGAAGCTGAAAATATACTTTACATGCTATTTTCCCTTTTCAGAAAATTATTTTTGTCAAAGCTCTGAAATTGGATGATGTTTAGCCATGCAGATATATGTTGCATTGCTTACCTTTGAGATCGATTTGGAGCTTAGGGTTCTCTGCCAGATACATTGATATCAAACAACAGCCTTTTCCCCTCTATATGACTACTAGGCCAAGAGCAGACAGGCAGATGTTCATATGGTATCCTGTATCGATATGTTGGTAATTTTTTACCTTGAAAGAATATGCTGTATCTCCAGTATGTCTGTTTGCATTGTATATCGGTTCACTGAAACTTTTGATGCACGGAGAACTCTGCAATGTAAAGTACTTTCAGTTATCTACTCCTCTCAAATTTTGAAACCCTTTGGGTGATGTACATGTCGATTAAATGGTATTTTTCTACAGTTGAAAATATGTTCTGCCAATCTATGTAGTTTACTCCCCAAATCATAGTTTGCTGCATCAAACTAGTACCTTCCACTAGATGACTGCAGCCTGCACATATTTCCACCTGTTTTTGAAATATGCACTGCCTACTCAAGTGACTTGCTGAATTTCATAGTTTGGCTGCATCCATGCCTTTTAGAAGTGGGAGACACAGAGTAGTAGTCCGAGGTCCCAGCATCTCAAGGTCCAGTTGCACACACATCTGCAGAGATCAAAGGAGGACCCTCAACAGTTCAGATCTCAAAATGTAATTGTTCACACTAACTGACCGGTCTGTCAATCATTACAGGTCAACCTTTCTCAAAGGATGCTATGCAAATGCACCTTTCCCTGCTTGTCTTCCCGGGCTGCTTTTCTGGTCCTCTGGGTGAGTGCAGGCGTTGCACGCGTGCTCAGACAGTCGGTCACACACCGGAGGACAGGTATTAAGGACAGGTATTAAGACTCTGCCATTGCATGATGAGTCGATTGGTTAATGATGAGTCGATGCCATTGCATGCCTGTTTACACACTGTTCTTTGTGTCCTGATGTTGTTTGGATACGAGGTGCTGAACTTTAACGGTGTCACATCGGATGTTCGGATGCTAATTAGGAGAACTAAACATGAGCTAATTATAAAACTAATTGCAGAACCCTGTGCTAATTCACGTGACGAATCTATTAAGCCTAATTAATCCATCATTAGCAAATAGTTACTGTAGCACCACATTGTCAAATCATGAACTAATTAGGCTTAATAGATTCGTCTCACGAATTACACTCCATCTGTGCAATTAGTTTTATAATTAGTCTATATTTAATACTCCTAATTAGCATCCAAACATTCGATGTGACGGGTGTTAAACTTTAACACCATGGAGCCAAACAGGCCCTTTTGCTAGGTGATGCCTGTATAGGAGCTAGCAAATCTGGGTAGGTTCTTGGGTGGAGCTGATTTGTTATATATGACAGAATCTGTCTTAACCTGATTGTCTCAACCTGCCCCTGTTCTGTACTTTGTCCTTCCTTCCTTTTTTTTATTCCAGAGGTGAAATAGCTGAAAATAGTAGGGAAGTGTCCTACTGTATGGTTCCTTTTATTTTTGGTCAGAAACAGTAGGCTAATTTGATTCCTCAGCCTCAGTAGCTTACGGAACCAGTTTTGGTTAGTCTTACTTCCGTATCTTCAAACTGCACAGGCGCACAGCAGGACATGACAGATCTTGTCTTGTACCAGAACTTGCACCCTTCTCAAAGTTAATTTCCTGCAAAGATTTCACTAGCCGGTCCAGATTTACTGTCTAAACATGATTTCTCGAAGTTAATTTACTGAACCCCAAATCCATGACCTTCAATCATTGGCCGAACATGATGACCGGGTGCTAACTACTAACCAAACACATGTGATGGAATGTCGATCATTAGATCAGAGAACCAGGTCCTAGGAACTCAGCATCAGGTCTGAACCAGAGGACATCAAGTTGGGGGCATCTCTTGCCGTCCACTTGGCGAGAGGAACAGAGGACATCCACTGGGAATTTGATAGTGTTAGTTGACCTTAACCATGCCCGCTAGCTCTGTACGTAGCACACGGTCACACACATGGTCATCACTAGATCACAACGCGGTTGGGACTTGGGAGCAAAGAAAAGGCGCTGGCTGCCTTTTCCCCTGTGGCGTTGTCACGTTGCGCTTGGATCCTCGCGGATGACGCTTGCGAGGCCGATCGGATGCTGCGGGAAAGGTGAAGGAGCTAGGGGCCATGCTGTTCGAGACGAGATCAGCATTATCCACGGTACATGCAAAGCTACTCTTAACACGTCCTTATCGGTGATCAGGTTCATGCTAGCCTGTTTGTTCCTGATCACCTTTTAGCTTTCTGGCACTCGCCTTTAACCTTTGATGGTTCACGGTTTTTAAGTGTGAAGCTTCGGCCAGGCCCATGGCAGACGGTTCTTTGCACTGCATGTTACTGGTGACTGTGTGAGAGACGACGGGGGAGAAACGCGTAGTAGGTCATAGAGGTAGGTGAAACAGGGATAATGGAGTTATTTTATCAGTAACCTGCAATTAATTAACCACTCGCGACCTTTTCTTTGTACAGTGAAAATCTGGTGGCGTGGCGTCCACCGGCGTGTACGGTGTACCCACATTTACGGGCTTGCACCATGCGGCTGTTCCCAGGGCAGGAGCGGACGGGCACGCCATGGCCTCCGTCGCTGAAGCGCGAGCAGTGCCATTCATGGCCAGGGTTATTGTTTTTGGAAGGGTGGTTGCTGTCTTGCTGTGGGCACTGTGCAAGGTAGCAAGCTGGAGGCCACTACTATAGCATGCAGTGATGACGCAGATAGAGAAGGTGGAGACGAAGGCGCCGACGCCAGGCAGGCAACAGTAGTAACCCTTGGCAGACGACGACGAGGCCGCCGCGGCCGGGGACGGGGACCATGCGCGTGGCGTGGGCACTCTAGCCTCGAGGAGAAATGGCATGTCCTGGCTCCATGGGAAAGGAGACCCGAATTGAAGCAGGTGGAGACGAGGCGGCAGGCAGGCAGGGATCGTCGGAGGACAGGACCAGGACCACACCACAGGGACAGCAGCAGGGAGATTTAAATTCTTCGCCGGAGATGGCGAAGATCCAGAAGCTGGGGGTGACCATGCATGCCCCTGCGCCGTGCAGGTCGCAGTACTGTGGTTTCTACAGCGGTTGCCTGGACTCTGCACTACAGCTCGGCACTGCACGAACATTTGAGACCACCGTCCTCCGGCTGGTGGATTTTAGACCGCGGCAAGGTTACGGACGGGATCAAATTAATTCTTGTTCCGATGAGTTGGTTACTGTTCTACTCGTGAGGTCAGTTTCAGTTGCCGTTTCAGACACGGAATTTTGACTTGTGGATGCCTCAATTGGGCGCCAGAGTTTTTAGAGACGGTGAGGCCGGCCGGGGGAGGATCTCGCATCGGAGGCGGCCAAGCGCAACGGGCGGCGTCGGCGCGGTGGCCTTGTCGATTCCCCTGGCGCGGCGCGGCTCGTGGCGTGGCACGGTGACGCTGTCTGCCGCCGCCGGTCACGTCCAAGCGAGGGCGGGCGAGACGACGACGAACTCGATCGCCGCGCCATGCGTGCATGTGACCGCGCGCGTGACGGCGTGAGGCCGGCCACGTACGCGAGAGCTTAGCGTGCGGCCAAAGGTAAATTAAGGCATGGCTGTACGGCCACCCCCTGCATGTGACCAACTTTTTAACCGTAGAGCGAGATCTGTCGTAATCTAGCTAATCTTGCATCGCACTTTTTATTACTCGGCGGTACTGATGCGCTTGTCCCTCTCCATCTCCAGGTTTCATTTGCAGCTGGCGCCTCTGCTGAGCAATACTAGATCTGAATGAACCAGTACAAGTGCTGGTGACAAAGTAAACTCTGTACGGTGTGACCGTTAATGTACTGCGGGGGCATTGTTATCCGAAGCTAACGCAAGTGGACGGTGCAGCTAGGTACAGTAACTTTTCAATTTGACCATGGTAAGGAAACATGGAGGAGACCACCATGCAGTAACTTATGGTAAATATATGTAAGTGCTAGATAAAACCCCTTTTGATGCCTTCCAATTGGCTTAAAGATCCTTTCTGTTGTGAAATTTTTTTATTAGTGATCAATTACTGTACAGAGTCTTTCATGAAAGCAACCTCCTCGCTCCACCACAAGGATAGAGCCATCGGCCTAATCCTGCATTGCCGGGGACGGCACACCCTTCTTCACCAACGGTCTTCCAACAACTGCATCTGTAGCAGTGACAACGGCAGTGGACCATGCGACGGTGCCTGCGGCACCAAACCCACTTGGCCGTGTCGCGGCCATTGACCGCTGCGAGATGTGAGGCCTAGTAGTGCTGGGCTTCTCCTCCGACTCCTGCACAGCCAGCCAAGGCCAGCGGCTGGCAGCGCTTGTTCGGCCCTCCAGCCGGACCTCCACGCCATCACCTCCTTCACAGCCGCCGTTTATCAACACGGATGACTCCTCCGAGGTCGCATCTGCGGCGGCAGACCCGACCATGGCCCAAGCTGCGGCACCCAGCCCCCTCGCCCGCATCACGGCCGTCGCCCAACACCCTGGCATCCGCCGTAGGACATGGAGCCCAGCATCGCTGGGGTTCTCCTCCGACTCCTAAACGTCTGGCCAAGGCCAGTGGCCAGCGAAGGGGGCGGCAGCGTGGCTAGAGATGGGAGGCCGGTGCGCGACCAGGAGATGGCGCGGTGGCGCATGCCTGGGAGACGGCGGCATGGCTTGCACAGTTGCGCGCCTCTGGCCCAACGGCACAGCCGGACACTGGCGGCGGCAGAGCCGGTGGCGGTGGCTTAGGGAGAAGAGGAGGCCAGTTAGGATTGAACCTAACCGCCCCTCAGCCACTTATACAGGTCGACAGGCTAGGCCGCCTACCAGGCCAGTGGCCTGCCAAGCCTGTAGGCCAGGCTGCTGCTGCAGGGCCGCCTCAGGCCGATTTGGGCTGCAAGCCTGGAAGGCCACCAGGCCTTGCATCCGCAGGGCAGGCTGAAAACCAAGCCGGACCGAGCCACCTTCAACAATTCAGTCTCCGCCTAATTTGCCTCACACAATTTTACAACAAAGCCCCTAGGCTTATGTTTATTTACATGTTTAGAATATTCTATTCTGCATATTTTATTAAGTTCCTGGATTGTTCCGTAATTATGTGCTATCATGCACATTACTAGATATACCATCAAGTATTAGCACCAATTTAATAAAGGATGCCAAACCTACTGCAGTAATTAAGCATCATCATGATCCGCAGGTCTTTCATTGGTTTTAGAACAATCTTTACATATACAATTTATTTGTTTGCATAATTAAATGCTTAATCCATATTCTACATCATGTAGAAGATGATGCAAAATTAAAATTAAGGCATATAAATATGATTTTGGAACAACACAAGGTGATGCGACCTAGGCACTAGCTGCAATAAGTTCTTATCTAAGAATTTATATGTCTAGAGACCGTGCTTTTAGGCAGCTTTTGCTCATCACTGAGAGGTCTACATCTTTATGATGATTACCTTCAATGTGTATATCCAATTTTCATATAAATGGACAACTTTGCATATGATCATCAAGTCATTTACTCCTATAGGAATTAACATGTTGTGTAACTTACTTTTGTTGCAAGAATCAACTTGCCTTCACTAGTTTTGCATAATCATAATGCCAACATGGTGATTACTCCTAAAATGACCTCCTAATTTACTAGTGTAACACATATAAGTAGAGTCTACGGTATTTATTTCAATAATGCAAACTATGCCTATAGCAATGAGTTTCTCGTCCACTACTTCAAGGGCTACCCCATTCCGGTGACTACCTTTTGATCTATTAACTTACTAGTACATGATGATCGAGTCACACTCGCTAATAGCAGCGATTTCATCACCCATCAAACATGAGTCCACACTGCTTGTAATTCAAGTAGCATATTGAATCAACAAGATTTTACATAGAGTAATTCAAGACTCATATTGAATTCAAAGTTTAGGCATCAACTTTTGCTTAAATAAATAGCAGAAAAGTGCAACATATTTAAGTGACTATCTTATGTCATATATACATAGACTATGCTTTGGCAATGATCATCAGATCATCTATTCTCATAAGAATGGAGTCCAAAACATGTGCAGCGACTTCTATCGCCTGACAATTATAGAATAGTCCACTTATAATCAAGTACCAACTTGATTCAAAAAAAATTGCACAACAATAATATTTCTTGCTATATAATTTACTCTTTGAGTAAATTCATTAAAAATACATGATCTATTCATGTAGGACATGACTAATGTTTCCAATATGGAATTTTCTAAATTTGCATCGGATGGGATTTACTCTCCAATATGGGCACTTGATATTAACGATATCATTAAGAGATTCATGGCAACAATGCTACCATAATTCTACCCTAATCAAAGTATCCAATTCATTATTGGCATTACCACACATACACCTTTGAGTATCCAAATGAACAAGATCCATTTATTCTTTGAACTCCCAGTAAAGTTATCAACAAAGAAATAGAACTTTCAGTTCATGGAATTTACAACACAATGAATCTCATACAATGAATCTCATACATAAAATATCACTTTCCTTAAAAGTGACCATAATGGCAAATCTCACATTTGTCTAAGGTGTGGTTGTACATTTCATGTACACATTATTTTTCCAAATCAAATATTTTGCTCAACAATACCTCCACTTCTTTGGAGGCAAGTGAATTCTTGGGGATCAATTTGAAGCTCACTTCAATAAATGATACCTACAAAGGTCTCCATGTAATCCCTAGAATTATCATTAGTTCAATATTATACTACTACGTGTAGTATATTGTCCATCATTACTATCATGTACTTCATACATGGTATTTATTCAGGATCCAATCAGAAAGAAAAAGGAATTTCATTAAGTGGACCACTACTATCACAAATATGGGAGATATATTCTCTACTTATGGGTATTTAATTATTAATTATAGATGCACTCATGTATTCTACAAATACCCATGTACGTTTTCATGACATCCATTTGTATAGTTTCATATCAAAACCTATTACTAAGAGTAATGATGATCTATCAGCACTCAAGCTTGATACAATGGACATGGAAACTAAATATTGATAAAATTCCTTTCATATTATATGGGATGTATTATATATAGATACATTAATCCCGAATGGCATGTTGCGTATAACATAATTTTTCAATCTTGGTCATTCTAAATCATGAATGATAAGAAAAATTATTCTATTGGTCATACATACATTCCCAAATCCTCAAATTTTGTGCAAAGCATGTGTCACAAGAGAATTAATTTTAAGACTCTCTTACCTTAAAATTCTAAATAATGAGCCACTAAATTTCTTGAACGCATTCAAGACAAGTTGGCCATATTTAGCCATTTATGGACTATCTAGGCACTCTAAAGTACTTATGAATGTATTTGCAAATAGTCCCAAATGTGTCTCTTATTGATCATAAGACATCATAATTTTACCAAATTCATTGGTCTATTTTTTCAGCTAAGAGCAAAATTTTCCTGAACACAGGATCAAATCCATTCATATGGAATTATTTGATTTTGGGAACTAAATCACTAAGTCCCTGTGTTCATACCAATTATAGCTTAATTGAATCTCTTATTGAGATAACTCATTTGTATGACCATTAAAAAAGAGTTCAATTTATCAACATCAAGTTGGTAATATGCGGACTTACACACCGCATAATCTAAATTCATAAAACTGCAATCATACGGCTCCCTCCATTGCAGTTAGTACGTGAAAACTTTCCACAGCCAAATATTTCTCATCTACGTGTTGGTTATGTTTTACATATAACAATATCACCACCTCAGCATACATCATGGGCATTAGAGGCCCACAAAAGGTATTATTATCCGCCATTCATATAGTACCTTAGGTCTCTTATGGGGATTTACACACAAGCTTGTATGTTGATAACACTTTGAGGATAATTCCAGGCATTAGGGGGTGATTAATACCACACAAAGAATGCCAGAAATCCAAAATAAATGCTACACACATTTAGTCCTCACATCCACGTATATACCAAAGAATATCTAAACCAACAGTTCAGAACATATTTTATTTGTAACACATTACAAATAGCCTGCCAAATGCATTTTCTTATCAAAAGTTCATCATATACAGTCCCTACAATTAGTGTGCCAGAAAGAGTGATGATCTAACAAGATCTCTCAACTCCCAAATTAAAATAAGAGGGGGAGAAGTATGGTAACTAGAAATATAGCTTATTACATGCATCCGCGGAAATAGGAGGAAATATCCTTCAAGATAGTAAATGTAAATCAACATCATGCATGTTGTTAGGTATGTATATTTCTAGGTTTTCACAGTTTTGGGCATGTCCTCTCCCCTACCACTCATTCAATCAACGGAGTCCATCTTTCTACTTTTAACACTTTTAACCCCCACAGGCTGAGCAAAGAAGGCCATCTTTTGGATAAGCAGTGCACGAGTGAATAAATAGAAGAACCTTTCTTTTTTACCGTAATGCTTCTCGACTAGCATGCCTAGAGATTAACCCAGATTCCAGGGGCAGTAATTAAGGGAGTGTTTAGTTCCAGGAACCTGTCACATCGAATGTCACATCAAATATTTAATATTTAGATACTAATTAGGAATATTAAATATAGGTTAATTATAAAATCAATTGCATAAATGAAGGCTAGTTCATGAGACGAATCTATTAAGTCTAATTAGTCCATGATTTAACCATATGATGCTGCAGTAAATATGTGCTAATTATGAATTAATTAGACTTAATAGATTTAATTAGCCTTTATTTATGCAATTAGTTTTATAATTAATCTATATTTAATACTCTCATTAGTATCTAACCATTCGATGTGACAGGGACTAAACTTTAATCCCTTTAACAAACACGCCCTAACCAACCAACATCCCATCCCACGGAGACTCACAGAGCCAATGATGAAACCCTAGATCGATGCACTGCACCCTGCAAAGCCTATAAAGATTTCGGAAAAACATATGCACTCGAACACAAGAGGACAACGGCAGTACACATTCATCGGAATCCCAGATGAGATGAGCCACTTTTTTACTCGCCTTTGCCGTCGTCAGATCATTGCCGAGTGCCGATCGATATCTCACGCTCGCATCATGGTGACATGATCGATGATCCCACCCCACGTGGCCCGCCGTCCAGTCTTCACATGCGATGGCAACGCCCCCAACAAAGTTATCGCGGCTGAAGAGGGTATGATGGTCATATATACTGGCAAAGTGGCAGTGCAAAGGGACCCCAACTCGACCCGATTATTTCACACGCGGGTGGCACGTACGCACCAACACCTCGATCCTTTCATATATTGCCAAACTGCATTTGTGATGCTGCTGCAAAAACAATGATTTCGTAATTACTCAAGGGAAAACGTTGTTGAATATGATGTACTGCCTCGAGTCACTTTTAAGTCAGTTTCAGTAGAAGTATCACGGAGAGTTTTATGGACATTAAATTTCATACCACATCAGCAATTTTGTTGACCTGGCAAGTTTTTTACGAGGAAAGAGAAAGGGAAGTTTCATCGTATATGAGAAGAGTTTCATCCATGACATTGAACACGTCCAGTTACCTAATTCTCAATCTTGATATCAGTGCAATGAAACTGTGCACCAAGACTGATCTTATACGACTTTCAGACAAAAAATTAAAGCTAAATACAAGCTAAACTTGATGCCTAAAACGTCATATATTGCCACATCAGGATTTTTCAATTTGGTGTGCCACTGACAAGTGGATGGACTACATACTGTATATGTCAGTGACAATGGATGGGGGTCAAAAATCCTGAAATGACAATATACTGAGAGTATGGACTACAAAGCCCGAAACATTTTTCTTTTTATATGACTAGATTAATGACGAAAATCTACCAGAACAACTCATGCTTCAGCGGATCTTTAACAATATGCATATACGAGTTTGGAAGTGATCGGCATGCTATTTTCTCCGGGTAACGTACACGTGCTTCGTTTTCCAGGACAAGATGGATGACAGAGCATGTCTCGCTCATTGTACCGTCCCAATCTGTGTACTTCCTTTTCCTGTACGTAGACATACACTCATCATCGATGCAAGTACACATGCATTAGATTCGTTTCAGCTACTACAGTGCCGATGACGTTGACCAGTTACAGCATGATTTCGAAATTATGACCTAACTGTCTCACGCATCATCATCTTCTGCTTCTCCGTCCAATAATGCGTATATGTTTTGTCCACCACCACACACTACTGCTTGCTAGCTCTTCCATGACGTTGAACAAGCAACAAACTTCAGCTGGATGTATACATATACAAAAGCCTAATCATGCATTTCCTCGACCGTGAAAGCGACTGCACCCAATCGATCCCAATAAACAAACTGATAATCCTGTTGTTAACATGGTATTATTCATGTATAAATGCGATGGCCAAATCCATGTCGAGATCTTATCGACCCATCGATCATAACCGATCGACAGAGCAAAAGCATACATGAGCACGACCACCCAACAAGCGTACACGCCATGTGACAAGGAACATGTGCGTGGTGGCGATGGATCTGGTCATGACTCATCATCTGGACATGTACACGCTACGACGACGACGACACGGCCAGGCGCTCACTTCACTGTAGCCTCACCACCTAAAAGGACACGGGAGCAGGAGCTAGCGAACCCTAATCGTGGTTGGCAACTTGGCATGGACGACGACGATGCATGCATGCATCATGCATGGATGGATCGCAGGGATCCGAGATATCCTCTATCTCGTCTCGTCCGATCCTCCAGCTAGTCCCTTTTCACATTTGGACAGGGGTCAGGGGGCCATGTGTCTGTGTTTGCACAGTAATGTGACAACCGGGTTTTCCTCTTCCGGGGGACCCCCGGGCTTGCACTCATGGCACGGTATCAAAAGGTTTATGGAGAGATCATTTCACATTCATTGCATGGATGGATGAAGGATCATCCGTGCATTTATGCTTGAGGACCCCGGACCTAACCAGTATCTTCGTGGTGGCAATTGGCAAGGTTTTGGATCAGTGTTCTGCTGATTTGCTGGCCAGGGAACTGTTGAAGTGTTGTGTTTATGGTTCACATTTGTCTGCTGTTGGCTTAAGAGTTTTATTTGTTTGGATGGATGGAGTTATGAAGATTAGGGCGGTGGCAATAATGTAGAATTCTTGATTTCGTCAAACTAACCATGATTGATCTTTATGTAGCCGATGGATATCAAACGGTTTTTCACGAGTTGCCTTGAACATCTAGCCATGCATTTTTCTTTCATGCTATGTCATCCTTGGACCCACCATGCTCATCTCCTCTTTGTCTTCGACAGTGTTCCTATGACACTAATTAGGCTTCCTTGACGGGTTTGTTTGCCTCACTGCTTCGTCGCCATGTCTATTGTGTTGTCGCCATTGCTAGGCTCGCCCACACCTCACCTTGGCATCCTCTGAAAGCATGCGTTGGTCACCTTCAATATATATATGTAGCCCGTTCCTTAAACACAGATTGACTTGACGTCAAATGAAGTTTAGAAAACTCGTAAATATTGTGGTTGAAGGATCGCACAAGAGACGAATAGGATGTTCAAATGTCAACCTCTTCTAAAATTATTGTTGAAGAGCTTTGACATTCATCGTAATAAGACATTTAGCGGGTCAGTTTCACCCAAGAAGCTGAGACTCGAAATACAGTCAAAGTTAGGTGGGCATGGAGTTAAAACTTACACGTGTTATTAGCCCGTCTATTAAGAGGGAGGTGAACTATGTCAGAACATGTTACATGTATTATGCGCGGACGTGTTGTTGAAGCAGCTGGCGATCGGATCCATCACGCATCTTGTTGTCGCGCCCGGTGGCTTAAAACGTAACCGACGTATGAAAGCGCCGTCCAGCCGTCCCCCGGACGTAGAATGCAGCTAGCGTTGAAGTATGAATGAAGTGTCCGTTTCCTGTCCAAAAGATTCGGGGGGGTTTTAAAGGAGACGACGACCAGCAGCTAGTCCGTCCGGTACAGTACCAAACGTCCAAACCCAAGCCCGCTTCATCGGCTGGAAAGAAGAACGAACCCGATCGATACGTGTACACACCCGTCACTTTCCTTCCTTTTTCAGCGCATAATTGCAGAGAAAGACCACGTAATGTCCGATCCGCAAACTAATCCCAACCGCAACCCAACCCAAAGCTGCACCGGCCGGCCGGGCCGGCGATGGAGACCCGACACGAGGCCTCAACTGAAACGAACGAAAGCCATGAAAGACGACGGCAGGTCGACGCTCAACGTCACGCTTCCCGATGCCGCCCGCCTGCCGCGGAGACGAGTATACGACGGCCCCAAACCCCAACCACCTGCCCGCCGCTGCATCCATGGCGCAGCGTCTCGGCATCAATGCAGAGGGAACGGGAAGGGAAAGGAAGCGAGGTCGTCAGGACGAGACAACGACGTGCCGGCCCGGGGCTCCCCACCGAGCTTGAAAATTTTTAGCGAGGCCGGGTGCGGAGGGGGGCCGTGGAATCTGAGCCCCGGTGGCGGCTGGAAACGGGGGTTTTCCTGCCGAGATCACGGCCGTTTCGGGCATCTGCCGCAGCCTCGGCTCGGGTGACTCTCCCTGTTCTGTTCCCGCACCACCTCCCCCACACGCGGCCACACCACTACGCCACCCACCCGGCGCATCGCTTCTTTATTCCGCTCCACCCAGCCCAGCCCGCACCGGCCGCCTCACATGCCATTCTTGCCAACCCCTCACTCACTGCTCTGCTTGCACCGGCTCTAGCCTACGGACACCCACCTGCTGCTGCTCCTCAGCCGCCCCTGACCGCGAGGGGAGGGCGCCGAGCTACCGAGAGAGCTTCAGCTCCCCCGGTCGGCCGGACGGCGCTCGGCAGCGGAGGAGGAGGACATGGTGGTGCCGGTGCTGGGCGCTTAGGTACCTCAGCTCGCCGCGGCGGCAATGGAGGGGAGGAGGAGGCGCGGCGGAGCGGTGGCTGGTGGGGCGGTGCTGTGGCTGCTGCTCTTGGGTGCCTCGCTGTGCGGCGGCGCGGCGGGGCTCAATGCCGACGGGACGCTGCTCATGTCATTCAAGGCCGCGGTCACGGCCGACCCGCTGGGCGCGCTGGCCGGGTGGGGGTACGACGCCGCGGAGCCCTGCGACTGGAACGGCGTCGTCTGCAAGGGCTACCCGCAGCCCGACACAACCGCGGCCGCGGCGGTGAACGTCACCTCGGCCTCCGCCGCCGACGGTGGCGGCGGCGGCGGCGGAAACTCCACGACGGCCGCGAGGAACGGCACCGCGGCGGCGGCGGGCGCGGGAGGGCTCAACGCGTCGCTAGCGGCGGCCACGGTGTCGCGGGTGATCAGCCTGGTGCTCCCCAACGCTCAGCTCTCGGGGACGCTGCCGCCGGACCTCGGCCGCGTCGAGCACCTGAAGCACCTCGACCTCTCTGGGAACGCCCTCAACGGGACCCTCCCGGCCACGCTGCTCAACGCGACCGAGCTCCGCGTTCTGTCTCTCGCCGGGAACGGCGGCATCTCGGGGGAGCTGCCCGACGAGGCGGCGGCGTACGCGCGCGGCCTCCAGGAGCTC
This sequence comes from Setaria italica, assembly GCF_000263155.2. Taxonomy (NCBI): domain Eukaryota; kingdom Viridiplantae; phylum Streptophyta; class Magnoliopsida; order Poales; family Poaceae; genus Setaria; species Setaria italica. Next base: position 32,311,210 of record NC_028453.1, read on the forward strand.
AACCTCTCGGGCAACGCGCTCGCGGGGCGGCTCCCCGCCGCGCTCTGCAGGCTGCCGGGCCTCGCCGTGCTGGGGCTCGCCGGCAACAACCTCGCCGGGGGGCTCCCCATCGGCGGGCTCGGCGCGCTGGAGCTCGTTGACTTGAGCGGCAACTACTTCAACGGCTCCCTCCCGTCGGACTTTGGGGGGAGCCGGCTCCGGCTACTGAACGTGTCATCGAACAAGCTCGCCGGCGCGCTGCCGACCGAGCTGGCCGCCGTCGTCCCGGCTAACGCGACGGTGGACCTGTCGCGGAACAACTTCACCGGCGCGATCCCGCAGGCCGGGCCGTTCGCCGCCCAGGCGGCGGCGGCGTACGAGGGTAACCCGGACCTGTGCGGGCCGCCGCTGAAGCAGGCGTGCTCGATCCCGTCCTCGCTGTCGAACCCGCCCAACGCCACCGACTCGCCGCCGGCGTTCGCGGCCATCCCCAAGAACCCCGCCCGCGCGCCGCCGGGCGCCGACGGGCAGCCGCAGGCACCGCGGGACCAGGAGAAGCTCCGTCCGGCGGCCATTGTGGCCATCGTCCTCGGGGACATTGCTGGCGTGGGTCTCCTCTTCATGCTGTTCCTGTACGCGTACCACGTCAGGAAGAAGAGGCGCCAGCGGAGGGAGCAGGACCCGGCGCCGCCGATGCAGCTGAAGAGCACCGGAGGATTCGGCGCGGTCAAGACCCTTGACATCGCCGGAGGCAAAGAGGATAAGGCGTCGACATCGATGGGGTGCTGCATTGGCCGCAGGAACGACGGCTCGGACAGCTCCGAGTGCTCGGTGTCGTCGGACGGCGAGTCCGACGACAGCGAGGACCTCAAGAAGCGAGGGAGCCTCATCGGCCGGAGCACCCCGCAGGACCACGGCAGCAAGAAGCACAACCCGCCTCACCAGCAGCAGGCGGCCCCCGCGCCGGCGACGCTGGTTACCGTCGACGGCGACGGCGACCTCGAGATGGAGACGCTGCTCAAGGCGTCGGCCTACATCCTCGGCGCCACGGGCTCGAGCATCGTGTACAAGGCCGTGCTCGCCGACGGCACCGCGCTGGCCGTCCGGCGCATCGGCGAGAGCGGCGGCGCCGACAAGCTCAAGGACTTCGAGTCCCAGGTCCGCGCCGTGGCCCGGTTCCGCCACCCCAACATCCTCCGGCTGCGCGGCTTCTACTGGGGCGCCGATGAGAAGCTCCTCATCCACGACTACGCCCCCAACGGCAGCCTCGCCAACATCGCGTTCAGCAGTAAGTGCCCTTCGTCTACCTCACACAATTTCTCGTTTGTTACCACTTTCAGCACCAAAAATCGTTCAAGCATTGGAAAGTTGCTTAATTGATACCGACATCTTAGCAGAACTAGTGATTCACTTGTAGTACAATTAGTTCATAATCTCGAGCTTCAATCATTTGCAAAGTTTGGCTGCAACGGTTTAGTCCTATGAAAAGGTGGCACCTTTACTGATCGTACTGTGCTGCAGCTTAAATGCGCATTAGTCGTACTAATCCACCTATTGTCCAGCGCCTTAATCGTGCTGGTCAGAGGTACTGTTTGTACAAAATTTTGTCATTGATCACACAAAATCACTGCAATTCTTGATGACTCTTTGGTACTGGCAGTCCTGCTGACCTGCAAATCAAGCAAAAATCTGAAACAACTGTCCTTGTAACTTTCACTTGATTTGGTGATGACCGGTTGGTGATTTCGACCGTTTCATGTGCAGGGCGGTTCGGGTCGTCGTCGCCGCTGCACCTGAGCCTGGAGGCGCGGCTGCGGATCGCGCGCGGCGTGGCGCGCGGGCTGGCGTACATCCACGAGAAGAAGGGCGTGCACGGCAACCTGAAGCCGAGCAACATCCTGCTGGGCGCGGACATGGAGCCCTGGATCGGCGACCTGGGCCTGGACCGGCTGCTGTCCGGCGAGGCGGCCGGCCACCGCGCCGGCGCGTCGGCGCGGCTGTTCGGGAGCAAGCGGTCGATGCACTCGACGAGCAGCCTCCCCGACCTGTCCCAGATGCCCGGCCCCGGCGCGAGCCCCTGCGGGTCGGCGTCGGCGGCGGCGTCGGGCGCGGGCGCCAACCCGCCGCCGTACCAGGCGCCCGAGTGCCTCAAGAACCTCCGGCCCACGGCGAAGTGGGACGTGTACGCCTTCGGCATGGTGCTCCTGGAGCTCCTCTCCGGGCGGGTCTACTCGGAGGTGGAGCTGTGCCAGTGGCACGCGGGGCTCGTCGCCGAGGAGCACGGCCGCGTGCTCCGGATGGCCGACCCCACGCTCCGCGGCGAGGCCGACGGCAGGGAGGACGCGCTGCTCGCGTGCTTCCGGCTCGCCTTCGCCTGCTGCGCCATGGCGCCCGGCAAGCGGCCCGCCATGAGGGACGCCGTGATGGTGCTCGAGAGGACGGCGGCGCCCGGCGCGTCGGCCGGCTCCAACGCCGGCGCCATTCCTTGAGAACAAAAAGTCACAAACTGACCTTGAAGAGCTGGAATGTGCTTGCTTGTGTTTACTAATGGATCGCAAATAATCTTACTGCAAGGATGGTTGGTGGTGGTTGTAATCACTGGTGCGGCAAGTTTTCAGGTTTGTTTGCTAGGGCGTGTAGATCTGTCACTAATTTTTGGAGATTAACCTACTGATCCCTTTGCTTGTTATTGTGAATCGAATTTCAAAACCCGTGCCCTCTTTTTGTGTGAATTGCGATCTCACTGGTTGACACGCGCTAGCGGCCACCGGCATGTGTCCCCGGGCCGGCCGGGCTCCGGCGAGCTCGCCGGACGCGACGAAAACTGTGGTGCCCGCCGTGCATGTCTGCTCCCCTCCTGCATCTCTCCGGCGCTCCCTGCAGTGCTCTTTTTCGTATTCCTTGGATTGTATCATGGTCCATGGTGGCGTACGTCGCCTATTGCCCTTCCTCGTCCTCGAGATGGACCACGGCGAGCGATTCCTTCGGGGAGGTTGGGGACGGTGCAGCGTTTAGTGCTTCGAGCATGTAAAACAGGCAGCCGTGTCGCCCGGGGTTGGCAGGGGTTTTTCTGCCGGTCTGCCCTGCAGTACCCTACAACCCTCAGCCTCGTGGCACGTGATCTCCCCAGTAACCACGGGGTTTCTTACTCCTAATCACAACTGGTGACAGGTTAACATCCAGTTCGTGACCTCATATGCCCCCCGGATAGGTAAAAGACTAAAAGTTCATGGCCGGCATGCGCCCCAATGGCATGCATGTTGCTGTCACAACTCACATGCTGGCATGCTGCGTTAAATGGAGTGGTATGCAGCCAAGGCTTGTGAAACAAGCTAGGCTCTTAAAGCAGGTCAGCATGAGCTGATGGTCAAGGTGATCTGAATGAACTCTGAACTCTGAAGGGGAGAGCGAGTGTGAAGAGTAGTGCATGCATAAGCATGCTTCAGCTACAATGCTAATGCACATGCAGAGCATATGCTCCTGTGCATGTACATGTGTACCTACTCAAACAGCAACCTTGACTAGTTGACAAGCAGTTTCCTCCGGTTTTGTGGCGCAGTAGAACCAGTCAAAACAAGCACATAAATTCCACCTGTATAGTTGTGCCACTGTAAAGTTGTGTGATCCAGCAGTAAAACACTAGTGTAAAATTACGAGTGAAACAGCTGAAGATGTGGGGATACACTGGATGATAAGATGATGGATTATCATAGCCTCTGTCACAGGCTCACAGCAAATCCAGCCTGCAGATCTCCACTGTCGCATCAGCATTATCTTGCATTAGTTTGCAAGAACTAGTACACAAATATGACTATGAGCGAGGAAAGCTTAATCAGATCTCGCACCATGTGTAAGCTAGCCACTCAGGTGGGCAAACCTAGAGGAACAGAATAAAAAACTTTACTGCATAAAAATCTACAGGGCAGACCTTTTTTTTTTTGAAATAAACACAGGGCAGAGCTCAAGTTCAGGTTTACCTATTACCTTCATGCAGACATTCTCCAGGACTCATCAGATAGCTGTGTGGTGTTACTAGATCCAGTACTCCATTTTAAACCTATCAGTTCAGTTTTGCACATGTTCAGAGAGCAGGAAACAAAGCATCTTCTGACTAAGCTAGCAGGTGGTCAAACATGACGTTGCCTTGTCAGTTGATCAGGAACTTCTGTTGGAATCATCCTGGGGTGATCTTGGATTTAGTACTTGATCACATGGTGCCGCAGCCACAGCTCAAACATGACCATGGGAAACGCATCATATGGGATGGGAGGTGAATGCCACTCGAAGTGCTTCTTGACCTGCAATTACAGGCGATTTCTTACTACAGTGTTATATCAAATGTGACGGCTCTTTTCTTCTTCTTCTTTTCAAAGCTTCTTAGTATAGTGCTATAGCGAAACTTCGTAATAACAAAATGCTCTACAGTTAGAGGACCACTGCAAACAGATAGAATCTCAACCAAAGAACATAGTTGCTCTAGTGATAGTCGTGATGCTATTATGCTACTGATCGATTTGCCACGGGCTACATGTGTCACTCTGTTAGTCAATATAAGCATACATTAACCAGTGACCTGTGTAACGTGATGAACTCTTCCTATGGTATAGACTTCGGAATACTCGTAGGCCTCACTCTTTCAGTAAGGCCGCAAAGCGCAAACCTCCTCCAGCCAAGGACATCACTGAAAGGTAGGTTATAAAATGTCTGACAAAATAACTGGATTGATGAAAATATTATTAGAAATAATACATTGAAAACCACGATTTATAAATATATATTTTGTACAAACAGATAAATCTTATAGAAACACTAACAAGGAACACAACCTAGTTTGTTCGGAAAAAAAAGAAAGGAGCACAACCTAGTGGATGGAATTAGATATATGGGCACTATTAGCCCTGTTTGTTTGAGATTATAATCCACCCCAAACTATGCAAGTTGAATTATGGGTCATGGGTACTAAAGCAAAGATCACATCAGGACCATAAATAATCTAAAATAAGCTACCCAATGCTAGCTTGTTTTAGTTATTTATGGTCCCATGATAGTATTTTACCCTACTACCTTTGAAACATAATCTAGCTTATATAATCTAGGAGGGAAACAATAAGCACCTAACTTGGGAACCACCAGGACATATGCAGAACTTGGTCTGATAAAATTGGTTTTCATTAAACTAACTCTCCAATGGCTCTGTTAATGTGGTTGTTGCTGACGGCAGGCTCTGTATCATTCTTCCAAAGTCGTGCCAAAACCGCTCCTCTTTTGGAATTGCCGTGGCCAGCCCAGAAAGCAACTATTGTCTTGAATCCATTCGAAAAATAAGAAAACATTGCTTCAATAGTTTGTAGAATCTTACTGGCTCCTTTTGAGGCCTCCACATGAAGCCACCTAGGTGGACACTTTAGAACAATTAAGAAATCCTAGAAATTTCCTAAAAAAAGTAAAATATCTAGCCATCAATTGATAGACTCAAATCACCATAGCTGTTAAATCTTATTATAATTTCTAAAAAATTACCCACCTCTACCATTATGAAAATAGCACAAAGTAACCCCCTAAATCTATATCAAAATTACCCACCATTATATAAAATAAACTAAAGTAATCCTCTAATCTTCATCTAAATTACCTACTGATGCCATTATAAAACATAATTTAACATAACCCCTAAATTTGTGTCTAAATTATCCACCACTAATAGTATGAAAAAAATAATATAAAGTAACTTCTTAAATTTCCATCTAAATTACGCACATATTTCATTATTAAAATAACATGATGTAACCTGAATTTGAATCCAGATCACCTTCATTAAAAATATACCCCAAGGTACACAAATATATAGTTCTAAATTGTCTATTTCTTACGTCGTTGGTATAGAAAATAATAATTAAAGTGTATATGCATAAAGTGTGTCACAATTTATAAATATATAGAGGGATCAAACTTTACCCCCCCTCCCAAAACTCAAGGTGAGTGTGATTAAGAATAAAACACATCGAGTTTGAGGAGATATGGGCGATGTTGTTCCTTTGGTTGAGCCTCAGTGAAGAAGTCTTCACTTCTAGTTCAAATGAAACATATTGGAGGTCTATCGTAGATTGTTGGCAATGAGATATGATGGAGGCGACATCAATACCAATATGCTTGGTCAGCACATGCTTGACTAGATTATTTTCTATCTAGTATCATCATATAAAACGGTGTAGAGGTATCACATGAAACTCCAATATAAGCTAACAACCATCTAAAGCAAATTATCTCAACAACTTTGCTTCAGCTCTGAACTTTGCTTCAGCTCTAGAGCGTGTTATTGCACTATTGCTTTGACTTTCATGCAATGGGGAGAAATGCCAACGAAAATGCAACAACCAGTGATAGAGCGATGATCAGTACGATCACTTGCCAAGTAGAATCAGAGTAAGCATGAATTTTAAGTAAACTTGATTTTGCAAACAATAGCCTTTGCTACCCCCCATTAGTATGTATATGTATGTTATCACCCCTTAGTATCTACATAAAACATTTTGCCAACTTTTTTAGAAAAAACATTTTATAAAAAAACTGACTATAAGGCTACCCTTTTGTTGTATATAGCAACTGACTTTTCATACGTATCAGTTCCTACTTATACTACAAACTACATGTTCATAAATAGATAGATTTTTCAGGACGCCATGGGTTGAAAAAAAATTACATGAGATGCGAGAAATCTACCGTCTAGATCCTCGATGGTGTGGGAAAGCCGTGCTTGTAGTTCCAGTAATTATAATGATAAAAGCAGACTGAAGTGAATCTAGGCCCATTATTTGTATGGGACACATTGCTAGTTTTATATAAAATTTGAAAAATGTAATAAAATTCATAGAGGAGTTTTTTTTAATTTCCTTCATTCCATATATTTTAAACGTGAGAATTTCACATGAAATATTCGATAGAAACTATTCGTAAAATTCTCATTTTATAAATAATGTTGTATTATATTCTATAGAACAAAAAATCACAGGCTACAAGGTTTAACTTTGACAAGGAATTGACGGAGCATTGTCCTTTTTTCTCCGTGTTAAAGAAACATGGCAAACGTAATTGTAAAAAACAGTCAAATTAAGTGATGGTGACATCATCAATTTGGTATGATAACGGTGCATGGGAGCAGCAAAACAAAATTATCCGTCCCACAAAACCAAAATCTCACCCTTGGCAAGTACAAATTTGTCTGTAGTTGTTTTTTTTGTGGTAGAGCCCTACCCGTTAAGTCCTCACCTCAATATGTACGCTCTCGCATTTTCCTAGGTTTATGACAATGCTATTCTTTCACCAGGAGGCGATATGTCCATCGATAGTGACCCTGTAAGCATTTGTGTTTGTACTGTGTTTCAGGAAAAAATATGCCTCTTACTTTTCATTCAAATGAACTGTTGATCATTTCAACAAGCGTGCCATCTTTTATCGAAGCTACTAGCATTTCAGAATATGCAATAATTCCTGTCACGATGTCAGCATCCAAACACGAATTGAGAATATCTTAGCTGTCCGCCTTATTACTGAGTTGGTTAAATCTCCAACTCCGCTGTTAAAATCTTTTCTAAAGTCTACATGGCTTTAGGTTCGGATAAGGTGCGTGTGCCGCCGTGCGTGAGTGTTTGCATCTGTCTAAAAAAAAAGTCTAGCTCCAGCTAATCTCTGCGTTCATGCATATGACGTCGACCTGCTTAAGTGCATGTGCATTATCTTGCAGTACGAATCAGCCCTGATGGGTCCGTAAAAATATCCAAACAAACCCACATTACAATTCCGACACCTAGGCCTCAGGATCACCGAGAGCACACTGCCAAAAGCACGGCGAGTCCAGCCACCAACAAGCAAAGGCCAGAGCTGGCGCCGGACGCCATGGCGCTGCTCGTAGTGCTGGAATCATTTGAAGACGATGATGCAGCTCCATGACCACCGACGGTTACCGCCGGCAGCGGAGGATCCACGACGTCGGCAGGTTCCAGCACCGGCGCCGGCCCCTGCGCCGGTGGCAGTGCACTGTGGTCCGTCAGGTTGATCAAAGTCCCCGGTTTTGCAGGCATGATTGTGTAGGTCAGGTTCTTACTGAAGTCACTGCATGGGCTCCCTGCATCGCATTCACAAGAGGGAGATTGGAGAAATGCGTAAGCTTCATGCTGATCCAAATATGATAATGCAAAAGAACACTAGCAGTTCCACATGTTACGCTGATATATACTCACTGAAGTACTCGGCTGCCGTTGCAGGGAACTCGGTCACAATCCCATCAGCCATCAGCGACGAGTAGGTCACAATCTCCACCATCGGGTTAGCCCAGAAGTCGAACCCAAGGTTCATGAACTCGTCCTTGAGCAGGCCGACGTACACCGACAGGTTTGCGGCATGCATCTTGTCGATCACGTCGGTGAACCGCACGAGGAATGAGCCTTGCGCCTGGACAACCGAGCCACGGGTGATCGACACGGCATCCGCAAACTTGGCCACTTCCTCCACGGACGCCCTGGACACGTCGCTGATCACGTTGCCGATCTGGAGGACCCGCTTGAACGCCGGGAAGTTGTTGAATGATCCGAGCACGGCGGTGTCGTCCGACGCGATGAGCACCTGCTGCCTCGTCTCTTTGTCGTAGCTGGCATTGACGAGTGCGCTGGAGATGGCATCGACAATGCCAATGCCTCTGGTTGCAAGGTATGGAGCGTTCTGCATTGACCGCAACAGCATTCATCTAAAACTCGAAATGAGTTGAATAAGAATGGCACGTAAGAATGAATTCAAGAAAGCATGCTTACACGAATGTCAACTAGTATGCCAGAGACGTTGCTGCTCTTTGAGAAGGCCAGGAACTCAGCTAATGTCATGAGTTTCCCGCTGTTCTTTGCTGCTGGATTTCTTTTCAGTCCGGCTTGACTGAACGGGCCAACGAGATCAGCTAGAGGGACAAAAATGAAGTTGTTAGCGTGGAACATGCTAGCATTTTGAAGCGAGAACTTGTGGCAAAGCAAATGGAGTTAATACTTACGCTTTAGAGTTTGGATCTCGCTCCATGAAAGATCAAATGAGAAGATGCCAGACCCGTTCTGTATTTCATTCACAGTGGCAACTTTTGTCGTGAACATTGTTGCCGCTGTCGTGCCTTTTGTAAGATCTGGAGAGTCCAGGCAGAATAGCACTGCGTCCTTTGACATCTGTACTGAACAGTCGATTATGTCTGCGCCGTCTTCCACTGCTTGTTGATACGCAAGGTCAGTGCCACCAGGGAAGATGCCACTTGCACCATTGTGGGTGATGATCAGTGGCCTGGTATCATCTAGTCAAGTTCACATATTAGGACATTGCAAAATGGCAAAAGTATCAATTAGGACAACAGGTTAAAGGACATATTTCTTACTTCCGGGAGGAGGAAGCGGGTTGTGCTTAGTATGTGCTAAACAGGCTGCATAAAGAAAGACAAAGATCCTTTAGAGGTTAAAGAGTGCACAATAGGATCAAGACATTCATTGTTTCCAATGATCAGGTCAGGTTATAAGAATTGTCTTGTCGAGCATAACAGCACGCACGATGGAGTGATCACAATCATACTGCTACTCTGTATGGCATACTTCAGTGTAATAGTCTAATTGAACTACTCTACTTGTAAACATCAGTTTAGCTTTTTCAAATATGCAGTGCTCCTTACCTACGGCTGCTGAAGCTGTGGACGGGAAGTCCGTGAGGACACCATCAACAGAGAAGTCAGAATTATCAATAAACTGCAAGTACTCGGCACTAGGATCGTAGCTGTAGTTGTAACTTGAGATGTCATCATTGGCAAACTTAAACGCATAGACCTCCAAGCCTAGGGCATGAGCATCTTTCACCAAATTAGTAGCTGGCTGCAAGTAATGATCCTTGTTCACAGGCCAAATGTAGGTCTTGGGGACGAGAATTCCTGAGGCAAAAGTCTTGATAGATTTCAAGTCCTTTAGAATGGCTCCATAGGTTTGTTTTGTGGAAGGTTCAGTGACTTGCTCGTCAAGAAACTGTAAAACGAGCTTCACATTGCTTTTCCCGAGCTTCCCACCAAGGGTTTTCAAGAATCCAACTTCAGGTGAGGAGACATAATTGAACCCAAATTCTTTCACTTTAGATAATATATACTCTCCGATATTTAATTTGTGATCTTGGAAGAACTGGCCATACTACAAATGGGAAGGTACGAACAGCTATTAGCAAGAGCATAGTTAAATTAGAGGAAAACATGGATGAGCGTGAATCCGATATTCTAAATACAGGGGAAGAACTATAGCTAGCCACGAAATCATGTTTACCTGTACATTAATCCAAAGTTGAGGGGGGTGGAGTCCTACTACATCATCAACAAGGCTCATTCCCATGGTGCCATCAAATATGCTCGGGCGAGACAGAACGTTCTGGATCACTACAGGATGGTCAGAGCATGACATGCTAAGTCAAATTGGAGATTACAACAAGAGAAATTAAACATGGTAAGAATCCCAATCGTATAGGTACTCGGAAGGAAATGCAAACAATTCATTTATTGGCTTTTGTGAATAACTTCAAGCATACAGAATAAACAAGACCATGACAAAGCTTCTTGGAAAGGTGCTGAAGTTATTTTTACTCACATGTGACATTGTGCATTAGCTGATTTGAAGTGAAGTCAATTGAAAACCATCCATGCCGATCTTCTCCGTTCACTTTGTATGTCTTCCCATTCTTAGGGAAGACCTCAGCTATTAGCGTTGAGTTATCAAGTGCCAAGCAACTATGGCAGAATCCAACGTTGTCGCTAGAAAGTAGCAGGTCGCAATAAAGAACAGCTTCAGGGAGACTATTCTCCAGGGCAAACTGGTACCCAATGTGGCTTGAATCAGGGAACAACCCAGAGTACCCGCCACGAGCTATGACTAATGGAGGAGCACCTAAAGAGTAAGAGGGTCAGCAACAATATGCAGTGCAATTCAATAACTACATAAAATTGTTCACTCAAATAAATTGTTTCGGAAATACAAGGCTTTAGCATATTTACCGCTTAGAGTCTGCCATTTCTGTACTGGGTCCTTCAAAGCAGCATTAGCTCCATGAAGCAATAGCAGGACAAGAAACATACAAGGATATCTTACTCCCATTTGGTTGGGAGGGGGCACCCTGCATTAGGAAATAGCTCTGTGAGATGTGCATATGGAAGAGCTGTGCTTGAGAAGAGCAAAGCATAACATGGAGACACTGAAACAATGACCTCTAACAGATGAAAACTGAAACGATTTGTCATAAAAGTCAATGAACATGTATTTGATGCAAACAACAAATTAATAAAACAAGGGCAGCAGCATTCAGAATCGATGGAAAAGCAGAAAGCTCGAATGATCACAAACCTAACACAGCACTTGAGGAATCCAAATAGCTGGGTGTGAGACTTTTGCTTCTTCACATTTTCCTTGCAATAAAAGATTAAAAATTGAAGAAACATGTAAATGGAAAACATAATCTCAGAATATATGAAGAATCTAAATAAATTAAATATGACAATGAAACAAAAACTTACTACCGCTCATGAGACTTTGACTTCTTGTCAAAAGCTATCCGAATCCGTAAAGAAGGGCTGTAAGCTCTCAATGCTAGATTGTGGACAGGAGGCAAAAGAGGAGGTCCAGTCAAGACCAAACAAAGTAGTGCTAAAATTAGCCCTCTTAAAAGGCCAACCACCGGTTGGGAGCATTAGGTTGAAATTAACTAGCATTAGTAGTAGTATCTTCGGCAGAACATGGAAGAGAAAGAATAACAGCTTTGTAATAAATACCTATGGGTGGTTTCTTTCTAAGGTGATTATGATGTCAGTCACAAAGCTACACAGTTTCTCTTGTCTTAACTTCGCACCTGCTGTGAAACTCACATATTGTTACATGTTCCAGGAGCTACTTATGACAAATTTAATCTACAGTTAAAGTTGGCATAGAGCTTTTTTTTGTTCTCCTAGCAAATTCCTCAGACAAGAACGGAAATGAACTTACCACAATATATGCCTCATGAATGATTCATTAGCACCCTCAATAATCTGTATCTTCCACATCAGCTGCCCGACCTGTCAGGATGTCTGCCACTGCCAATCTGATATGCTCCTCTCGCAACAGGATGAACTGTAAGCCCGCTGTTACTGGCCTTGGTCATGACATCCCCATCGTGATGTTCTGGGTCACGGATCAATTGCCATCATCCTTGCCACTCCCTCCTAGTTTTCTGAAAATAGGAAATGTCTACAAGAAATAGGTGGCCATACCTGTTCCAATGACGAGGGCAACAAGATATATAGTCTTAGTTACTTGTATTTGTATACCTAGTGAATAAAAAAACAGTGGAAGTGTTTTTCACCGAATATGCATGATAGCCACGTATCGTCGCATTAAGAAGAAGAAAATACTGAAGCTCCTAGAACAACCAGTGAGTTCAGTCGTGGCTTCAATGGTATGTCAACCATGCCACTAATCTTCAACCACCAAGCACTGTACACCATGTCATCAGGTTTTGGCGACAAGCCCATTATGCAAAACCACCTTAAGAGGAAAAACCTGTCTTAAGAAGACACATGATGCCATAATTTTTTCACGACGCAGTATATTATATTAAGAAGATGAAAGAGGGGGGTAAAGAAACCCCTTACAAGGGCCTCACACACACACCCAACCAAAACAAAGAAATCTCTCCTCTGTCAGGGAAAAGACACATGATGCCACAATATGCTGAATATTTGCGTCGCTTTATCACAGAGTGGCAGCATTCAGGATGCGGCAACCCCCTTTCAGCAGAGTGATCGCTGTGCAACAGTCATTATGGCTTAGTCATTATGGATCGCAAGCCAAAGAAAAAATTGGCATTTCCTAGGAGCCAATGAGTGGAAAAACTGTTAAAAGAGCAGGAGGGGGGAAAGCGATGGAACTTTCCTTAAAACTAATAACAAATTTGGAACATTTCATTAAACCACCACACATCTGGTAAAAGTCTATAGATGCTTAAGATAAGTAAACAAGCCAAACTCGAGAAGAAGCATGTGAAGGGATTGTATTCTCCTTGCACTGACATGATATTACAAATAAGATTATCCAATGGAGCCTGAAAGTAATAGGATTGCGTGGAACTAATAGATTGATTAGGGATGCTGGGATACAGTACATATATATAGGCGCATGTTACAATCTAACAGAGTCCATATCACAGTAGGGACAAAAGTCTCAATTTCAGTGCATATGATTTAGACATGTCAAAATCACGACATTGTATTTCCAGCTCTTAACATCAACCACCTTAGATCCCATTAAGCGTGATCACAATCTGGCGAGGAGTAGCATAGTCTCGATGTTCACAGAGCCATATACCCTAAAAAATTGGAATGCTCAGTATTAGGTTCCAAATATAGAGCCCAAGTTGATCAATAGAGAGGGAGAGACAAGGAGGACACACACAGCACACTTAAACTCCATCAAATGCATACAGTCATACACATGTGTGCTCATCTTCCTACACATGCTAGGACAGTGATCGGGGGAACCGTAGGCTTCTGGTGCCTGTGTATGCACAATCCCACTGAAAACCATGTGTGTACCTAACTACCTATCTAACTGGTACCGGTTGGTTACCTTGTAGCTAAACACAAGTGAGTTCTAGTTGCTTCTAATATTGACAAGATGTTGGGGTTAATAATCCGAACACAACATGCTGCAGAGCCTTAAAATTAAGTTCAAATTTTTAGTTCAAATGTAGGTAGATGATACGCTGAATGGACAGTGCTTAGAACTTCACTACATTCTTTATCTGAAATTCTCATTTGTTCTCAATAGGCATCTCGAGAACAGAATCTTAAACAGGGATGTTAGAGTCAATTAATTGGACTACACTACAGTACAAACAAAGTTAATTATTTTCACGCACCTGCCAAGTTCCCATGTTGAGACGCCCATTGGTGATTGGAACCCTGATGCAATATGCCAAATATTATAAACATGTTGGAGACATCAAAAGTTATTGTCAGGAACTTAGGATGAAGAGGGTACACATACGTCAGGGAACAACCAAACATTGATGACTTAATATGTGCTGGCATGTCATCAGGCCCTGCAAATGGAACCTGATAATTAGTGAGTGATCTAACCATGTATATTATGGTATCTGCATATACCTTACAGACAGCCATGGAAATCATGGCACAAGTAATACACATTGGATGCATGGAATTTTAGAAACCAGCAGCTCCAAATTTTTGCTACAGTTAAGTTTACTCAACAATGCAATGCTAAAAGGGCGCCAGAAGCAAGAGATTTTTAGAAGAAAATACTAATATTCAACTTATAGTTCGCTCGTATATCCTCAAAATACTAGTATGCACTATAACTCAAAAAAATATATGGTAACAAGAAATGCCAAAGTCCAGCCCTATCAGGCTTAAAAATACTAACCTTCCATGGTGTGCCTCCATGGAGCTGATGGACCCTGATCATAATAAAAACATAAGAGACCATTTCACTGACCATGAACAGAATAAAACAAGAAATATCACAACATTCACCTCTGGAACAATGCGACTAAGAAATGTTTCAGTGTCCGCCTGGACATCAGAGTCATAGTTCTCATTGATAGTAAGTGAAGCGCTTGTGTGCTGCACTGCAGAATATGACAATTTTACTAGTATTAAAAATATTGAAAACTGAAATATACTCATCGGAGAGTCCATACAGAAAAGCTAGCTAAAAATTCAAATCAAATGCAATATAAAGTTCCAAGGGTGCATCTGTTATCTGAAGTTTCATTTCCTTCTCACTCATATTATAAACACCATGACTATAAATGCTGGATATATTTTCATTACACCCGATACTTCTCAACAGCAAGTGCTAGTACATGAACATACTTTCATGCTTTCCTTCAAGATAGCAAAGTCAGGTCGTACTAACTGTTTTTTCTTTTTGCATAAATGCCAAACAGAAAGTTTATGCATTGATATCAGGATAAGCAATACTATCATTGCATCAACAAATAAAAAGCATGTAGCTAAAGAATTTGCCTACTGCATTACCCTAATATCATGCAGATGTAAAAGCACAAGGTTGGAAGCTACTCAGAATCTTCAACATATTCATCATGAAACTAAAGAAAGCAAAGTAACCACTTCTTGGAATTTCAAATTATGCTTGCTCTCATGAATTCCACTTGAATTTTCTCCCAAGCATATCCGCTCACAGGTTACGCTAGTCATTCATATCATAACTCCAAATCTTTTCAACAAATTTAATTTCCATACTACGTTGACATAAAAAAGAACTGGTTTGGTCGCAGGTTCAAGACTGGTCCACATCAATTTGGTTTCTTTTTTATTCAAGAAAAAAAATAAATGGAAACAGCTGACCAACTCCAGACATCAACAGCGTCTTATAACAGGGCTATACATCTTATAAAAATGGACAAACTTCTCAGCGTTAATAATTCTGATCAAGCAGTATTGCACCATTACTACTAAGTTACTAACTGGTCGTGCATTTGCCTAAAGTAAAAAAGATCATTCATGCACAAAAAACCATATGAATTGCATCCAGTGTGAACATATACATACAGAATAAATGCGCCATGCCACACTTGAACTCGGCCAGGTCATCCCTTATCTCGTTTACAATCTGCGACAGACGATAAACAAACAGCAGCATCACCGCATCGAACAGGCAACTCAAGCTGTGTACGAACAAGAGGGGGACGGGAATGCGCATGCGGGAGGGGGGAGGCACCTTGGGGGTGATGAGGTGGCAGCCTCGGCGCTGCGGCGGGAGGACGACGGTCCTCTGGGCCCATTTGGCGGCCTGGGGGGCAGCCGCCGACGGCGCAGAGGAGGAGGCGACCTCGCACCGGACGGCGCCACGCGCGCCACGGCGGGGCCGCCCGGAGGCGGAGGAGATGACGGCCGGAGCTGCGCCGCGGCGGGGTCGCACGGAGGCGGAGGAGATGACGGCCGGAGCCCGCGCGATTGCAGCCGAGTGCATGGTCTGATTGCGCGGCGGCGGCGGCGGGAGGAACGCGGGGAGCGGCCGAGCGGGGAGCGCAGCGACGCAGGCACGAATCGAATTTGTGGTGGCTCACCGTGTGCCGCCGCGGTTGTTCACCGTTCTCACTTTTTTTGTGTGGGCGTGAGTTTTGGTTGTATGTTCGAGAATTAGATTTCGATTTATTATTACAAATTCTTATGTGAGTTTATATTCTCATAAAAAATTCCTTTGTTCATAACAGATTAAGGGGGTGTTTGGAAGGATTTTAGCCCCCGTCACATCGAATGTTTGGACACTAATTAGGAGTATTAAACCTAGACTAATTACAAAACTAATTACACAACCTCTAGGCTAAATCGCGAGACGAATCTATTAAACCTAATTAGTCCATAATTTGACAATATGGTGCTACAGTAACCATTCATTAATGATGGATTAATTAGGCTTAATAGATTCGTCTCGTGATTTAGCCTAGGGGTTCTGCAATTAGTTTTGTAATTAACTTATGTTTAGTCCTCCTAATTAGTATCCGAATATCCGAAGTGACAGGACTAAAGTTTAGTCCCCTCCTCCCAAACACCCCCTAACAGTAGTTGATGTTAGGACAAAACAAATAAACTAGCTTTAGTTACTTTTATTTCCTGGTTTGAGGAAATATCATATTATGATTCAAGAAGTTAAACTACAGTGTGTTATGAAGTCCATATATTGATTAGCAACGAGTCATTTTTTTGTAAATTTTTATTAATAAATAGCCAAAATGTATTTGTATGCATGTTTGGTATAAAAGTTTTATAAAAATATTTGTATATAAAATGTCTTCAAAATATGTGCATCTACAATGGCTTTTGAAGTGACATTGATAATTTTGTTAAAGAAATTAAAGCACTCAATGCGTACCCCATAATTAAGTTGTTTTTTAAGTTGTGCAAGTAACAATTGTGTTGGGCATTTCGTCCTAAAAGGCAAAAACTTTATCAAAACTAATAGATAAAAAATGATAAATGACAAAGTTGTTTGCCACGTCAACCTGTCCCTGAACTTTGGTGGAGCAGTTTTTCCAATGGAGCTGAAATTGTTTTAAAAAGCGCTTGGTACAACGACTTCTCTATTTTATGGAATGGATGTGAGAGGTCAAATATCTTATATACCTACGAATGTGTAGTTTGTTTGAATGGATGGATTGAATGTTAACATCAGTTTGTAATTCAAGTTAATTTTATTAAAAAACGATAAATCATTTTATTATAAACATAAGTTTATAATATAATTTTATCAATAATTAAAGGAGTAAGAGTATATTATAGATTAAACCAATCATTTTTCTTTTCCTTTTCTCCCTTTATTCCCTCTTTTTTACCCCTTTCTTTTTTTTTCTCCCATTTTCCCTTCCTTATTCGTTCTTTTTTTTGAGCCCTTTCTTTATTATCCATTCTCCGCACCGGCTACGGGCTACCCAGCGAAGCGTCTCTGCTGTCTGCTCTGTGC
The DNA here is from genome assembly GCF_000263155.2 of Setaria italica. NCBI lineage: Eukaryota > Viridiplantae > Streptophyta > Magnoliopsida > Poales > Poaceae > Setaria > Setaria italica. The sequence continues at coordinate 32,328,714 of NC_028453.1, forward strand.
CCCTGTCCGACTGCCCCCCGCCGTTTTCCTTCCTCCGTCCTTGCGTTGCTGCTTCCGCGCGCCGCTCGCCAGGCCGGCAGCCCGAGCGCTGCCTCTGCTGTGCCACAGCTGCCGCCTTCCCAGCTCCGCGACCAGCTCTGCCAGTGCTCCGGCATCGAAGCTGTTTTGCTTTTCGGCGTTTGGCAGGCCACCGGCTTCTGCAGGAGCCCTGCCAAAGGGCGCAAAGCTAATAACACAGCCAGCTGCGGGCTGTATACAAGTGCCATGTCACTTAAAGCCTTCATTAACAAACACTCGTATAAGCTGGCTAATAGGTTTGTGTATTGAAGATTTAAGTATTTAATGTTTGCCCATGCATATCATCACTGTGGCTATATCTCTGTAGACATTTCATTGAACAAAGTACAGATATGCTCATGAATGTTCAGCTACTACTCAGGTGCGTCAGATCGGAGATATATCATGCTATGAGTAAAGATATATTCACATGATCATGATCCCATCATAGCACAATCTTGCTTGACAGATCAAAGTTCAGTTCAGAGAATGCATCAGATATTCAGATTGGATAGCACGGTCCTGAAACAGAATAGCACACAAACAAGCAGATTTCAGTACAGAAGCAGGATAAAATTGGGGTGGCCCAGGCGCCCAGCGGAGGCCATTCGAAGCCGGCGCCGATGAAGTCGCTGGAGAGCAGCGACCTTTTCGTTGTCCATTGCACCTCCGGCCCGAAGGCTCCTTCCTCTCCTCCCCGCCGGCCTCTCCTCTAATGCCTCAATGGCGACCAAGCGCCCCAGATTCCGGCGGGATTGGGACTGCGGAGCCATCTCGCTGGGCCGGGGGCGCCGATGGCGGGTCTGGCGGCAAGGGTTCGGAGGTGGCGATTGGGGACGATTTGGGCATGAAATTGGGGGCTTTTTGCTTCAGTTTTATGTGCGTGGAGTCGATTTGAGCGAAGGCGATAAGCGCGTGAGGAAGGTGTGGTGGAGCACGGGATCGCGAGGAGGAAGAAGCGCCTGTTCGTCGCTCGCAGCGGGTAAAAGCGAGCGTTATCTTCTCGTATCTTACGCTTCAGCCGGGCGACTCCTCAGGCTGTTTGGATACACCTCCTACTTTACACCCGTCACATCGGGTGCTTGATACTAATTAAGAGTATTAAATATAGACTATTTACAAAATTCATTGTATAGGGACAAATCTATTAAATCTAATTAGTTCATGATTTGACAATGTGCTGCTACAATAAATATGTGCTAATCATGGATTAATTAGGTTCAATAGATTCATCTCACGAATTAGTACGAGGTTCTGCAATTAGTTTTATAATTAGCTTATGTTTAGTTCTTCTAATTAATATACAAATATTCGATGTGACACTCTTAAAATTTAGCACCTCGTACCAAACAACCCCTCAACATACGCCCGCTTCCTTCTCTTTCCTCTCTTCTCACTCCTCCAGCTAGGATTTTTCTGACGTGTACAACCCCTCAGCCTGCCGACTCGGAGCTATTATACTTGCTCTAACGTTCTCCACCAAATTTTGTACTGTACCACTTCTGGGAAAGCGTTCCAAGACGAACTTTTTTTATCTCCAAGCAAAGAATCAGTGAGAAACCCCGTGACCGGCAAACCGCCCGAACGCCCGCGCACAAATGCGGTCGCTCCTGCTCTCACCGGCCTCGGCGCCGCCGAGGCCACCCCTCTCGACGCTGAGGCTGCGGCTGGTTTCCTCTCCCATCGCATCAGCGCCGGTGCCGAACTCCGGCTTCTCCGCTCCCAGCCGCGCGGCCGCCATCGTTGGTACTGGTACCTCATCTTATGCTGCCGGCCGAGGCTCTTTACCGCGTCACCTCGACGCGGCAGCCGCGGCGGGGGCTGGGGCGGCGCCGTCCGGACCTTCGGACCCCACTCCTCTCTCTGCGGAGGACGAGGTCGAGCGCGCCAAGCTTGCTCAAGTACCATTCACTCGCCTTCTCATTGATCTGTGGAGCTCCGGTAGCCGTACTACTACTAAGATTTGTACCCTCTGGTTTTCGGACAGCTAGTGCTGTCTAGTGTCCTGGTGAGATTGGTTCTGCAATCTTGCTCTCGTTGTTTCTGATTCATGTAATAATCGGTCAATTAGGTGCTGATGTTTGAGAGTAGTGCGCCTCAAGAACACACAAGGAAAATATAGGCAATGCCGTGGTCGTTTCTAGTTCCGCTTCTGCTTTGAAGGAAGCCAGCAGCAACCAAATGAAGTAGTACTCGTGCCTGGCATGTCAAAGAATGCCAGGGGACAGATTTTTCACACCTAGCCAACCTCCCGTTAAAAAGAACTTCAACCCAGCATTTGGTCAGGATTATAGAACCTTACTTTGGTTCAACTTTGACGATATGTTGCCTTGTAGTCAAGTTTTCATACTGTGGTATCGTTTAGTTTTCATGATTCCTGAAGTTGTCACTGTAATCTGGTTCCAAATCCATTTGTTAACTATTAGTCACTATCTTTTGTTATCGTACTGCTATGCAACTTAGTGAAATCTTCACACATTTAATAGAGTTGTGTCCTGAACAAACTTTAACTTGATGGCTTTTCTAAATTGTCAAGCTATTTTTCTCCATCATATGGTTACATGATTTACCGACACTCATGTTCACGGACATGTTAATTACTCCGTATACTATGATTCTCAAGCATTAGCTAATTGGTATTTACCTTTTCTTTCTGCAGGTTAGCAAAAAACTAGAGAAAACAGCACGGTATTTTAAGAATCTGGGTACCCTGGGATTTTGGTCCCAACTGGTGTGCACAACTATTTCAGCTGGAATTCTCTCATTCTCTGCAGTTGCTACAGGGGATGTAACAGCTCCCTTTACATTCATAGCAACTTCAGTTGGTATCCTTGCAGCCTTTATCTCAGTATTCCGGTCATTTGGTTATATCCGCCTTTCTGAAAGGTTTAGAAGAACAGCAAATGAACCTGCTAAGGTACTCCCGTTGCCTAAAATAAACAGCCGCAATATCTTTTTTTTCATGTTAAACAAAGCATTGCTCCTATGTCATAAACCACTTACATTAGCCTATGATAGTGGCACACCATCTTGTACCCGTCTACAGCCACCTCATGTCCGCATCTGGAGCATAAACCATTCACACACATTATTTGTAGCTATTGGACTTATTTTTCACTAAATCTGCTGGAAGTTAAATTGGCTGGACAGATTCTGATTGAAGCTAAATAAGAATTGGGAGCCAAATGGGGCCCAATAATATTTGGTGTGTTCTTTTTAATTGCTTTTTTCTTTTGCATTCTTGATAAACTGTTTTGGACATACTTCTGAGCCAAAAACTAAACTGGCTTTTTCCTTTATTCCAGGCTCCTCCTCGTGCTGATGTGGTTAAGAATCTGAGAAATAGTATCGTGTTTAATGTTGTTGGAATGGGTGCTGCAGTTCTTGGTCTGCAGGCAACTGTAGGTGCTTTGGTAGCCAAAGCCCTCACTACCTCATCAGTGCCCTACTACCAGGGAATACCCCCTGGCCAGAGTCCTGTTCTCGCTTTAGATATTTTTCTTGTTCAGGTATGCCACTGTTCATTTTCCATTTGATAGTTTGCTTCGCTTCAGTGTGAATAGCTATGTTGGTGTTTCATGCTTCGAAATGTCCAATGATCTGCTTTATTTATAATGAGAGAGTTTGTCCCATGTATTTCAAAATGACATGCACTATATTCACAAACATTGGAACATGCAAGGTCCAGCCGTCCAGGGAACTGAAAATAATTAATCAAATCGATACTATGATTATTTCCCATAGTCATTGTCTTGTCCTCATCCTGAAGGAAGTGTAGGATCATCCCAAACCTCACCGGAAGGAAAAAAAAAAGCCACTACATGTTCTAAGATTTATGTTTGGTCATATTGATCTTACCATGTTTATTTGACTTGACACTGTGGATAGCCTGATTTTTTTAATTACTAATACTCCCTCCATTCTCATTTGATAGTGCTATTTCACCTTGGCACGATGACCAAGAAAAGATAATCCTACTTATCATCCATTTAACCATACCATTAGCTATTCCTCTTAAACAAGCAATTCATTAATTCTTAGACTTCTTGATATCCACGTAGCCAATCTCGAGTGGAAGAACGAAGGGTCGCGCGTCAAGTTCGAGACAGCTATTAAATGGATGGATAGTTGGATTGAAATAAGATTACCAAAAAAGAATTTTTCAGATTTAGAAAATAACCCTATCAAAAGAGAATGGAGGGAGTAATCTTCAACATTGATACTGGAGCACTGATCATTTAATGCAATTTTTTCTATCATCATGTGCAGGCTTCAGCCAACACAATTCTCTCGCATTTCCTTGGGCTATCGAGCTCACTGGAGCTGCTGCGGTCTGTAACACAAGCTGCCCTGGTTCCGAAACCAGCATGAGCTATGCGTGCAGTTCTAAGACCTGAAGAGTTTGTACTTTATATGCTCCAGCTTTTTGTTGTTTGTATATTGAGTTCGAGTGCATCCTTTTTTGTATTTGTTGGTCTCTGTTCTTTTTTGAATTATGAGCTCAAAGGCTCAAATTGATCTAGTTGCATTAGCTTTTCAGATTTGAATGGCAAGACTCCAAACATATGAGAATGGCTCTTTTTCTCAGAAGTCAGGACTGAATACCCCATTGCTGTGAGTTACAAACTCAGATGGAAGCTCCGGTGTAAAATATTCTTTTACTGAAGTACTACTTTGCTTAAGCTCAACATCCGCATGTATCTTTGGAAAAAAAAAAAGACAGAAATCCGAAGCATACTAGATGTGCAAGGCAATGTAAAATATGAAATTTCCATTTCCTCTTTGCAACTGTAAATGACTGTTTGTTACATTCAACTATGGGTAATGTTGAAAAAACACAGGTATTACAGCAAGCAACTCTCACAGCTCTACCACTGCATATGAACCCTATATATTTCCTAAGAGATATACATGACGAACAAAATGAAACCTTCAACCATGCAAAAACTGACCGCCCTGTACAAGCCAGTCTTCAAGAGATACAAACTCCAGTCAGCGCCTCAGCCTCTTCAAGTCTTCATGTACAGTGTAACATTATCGCCTTGACACAGTAATAACACTGCAGCTGTACCTAGTACAATGAAAGAACCTGTCAAACTCTTGCGGTTCTCATGATCCGAAGTGGCTTGATTAGTGCTTCAAGATTGTCAGCCCGCATCTTGAGATTTCGTGAGTCCAATTCCATCAGCTGTATGTCATCTGAAGTATCCACATCTCCAGTGACTTCAATATCGGCACCAAGGTCAATGAAGTCAGCTAAGTCATCACCAGAGACTTGCTCCCGTTTCTGTCTCTCTTCTTCCTCTGAAGAAACTACCCTTGCCCCTCTTCGATGACCAATACTTGTGTCAAAATACCTGCCCCAACTGTTGGTTTGGAGTGTGTCTACTCTGCTTCTCTTGGATTTGATTTTCTTCTTAGGATGATGAAGCTTGCATCTTGATTCTTGCGGGCACTCTCCTGTTGCCTCAAAGACAGGGCATACATAGCTGTGCTTTTTACGACACTGCTTGTAACAGAGATTGTTTCAAGTCCATGAAAAGATTAGTGGTCGTGATTCAGAACATGTAAAAGTAAAGTCTAAGGATCCCAAAGTTTAAAAGGTGAACAGACTCTGTTTTAAAGCAGAGCCATGCTTGCACTTCTCAGTGGGAGACAACATGCTTTTCCAGCTTAGGTCTCCCAAAAAAAGGCTTACTCTATTCACAATCTTTCAGATCTATTTAGCTACGAAGAATCAACACTAAACTAAATTAGATGATCCAAATTGAAGGAACTAAAAAGGCGTGGACTGACATTTTTTTACTCCCTAAAACATTTCATGCCAGAAAAATATACATAAAAAACATTAGTTACATTATTTTTTTTCTTGAGATATTGTCAACACTAACAACTAAGCGGAAGCAATGGCTTTATGCTACATCCATCCAGAAAAACCATGCACCTACCTACTCTCCAATTAGGGTAAAGGTCTGGAAATAGAAATTTAAAAGAAGACCAGGATATATTTGCAGTGATATCATAGATACCTCATCACCATCAGCACAGTATCCCTTCAAAAAATCTTCACAAACAGGTGCTTTCGAGTTCACTTTCACATGCCTATAGGGACAGGCTGTGTTGGTACAAAGCCCTGCAAGCGATGCCAAACATACATGTAAGCAAGCAATTGTTTGCAATAAAGATAGTGAACAACGGTGCAGTGACACTGAAGTGAATCACCTCGTAGAAAGTAAGAACAATCTGGCATTCTTTCAGGAAGAACCTGCAGGACAGATACTCATGATGGAAAAAAAAAATCAAAGGCATGATCAGCAGCAGAATCAAGAAGAAATATCTTACCTTGTGAGTCAGTTTGCAGCTAGTATTAGAACACAAGCCTTTAAGAAATTTAGTACAAATAGCCACCTTAGCTCGGTCATGAATGTAGGGACACTTGCCACCAGATTTTTTACACTCGCCGAAGCGAGTGAAGAATTGACAATATTGCTGCTTCTTTGCCAAGCGTGTTCTAACAGTGTGCAAACTCCATCGAACTTTCTCACTTGCAAGCATGCGGATTACTTTCTTTGGATTTCTGACCAGTTGGTTACCTTTGTTAACACGCACATATCTGCTTACAAAGACAGAACAAGATTTCATGATTTTGTTTGTTTTTCTAATACGACAGTATGCAAGCATGGTGCAAGACATACTCATTGCAAGTTGATGGCACCCTGGAATCTGAAGATGCTCTGTTGCTATTTCTTAATTGATTGGCAGCAACAGTTGCAGAGTATTGATCTGGGGAAAAAAAGGGAATTGTGAACCATCAGTGAAAACAGCACAAACATAGTGAGCAAATTAACGAACAGATATGAGATGAGGCAGAAACTGGTATAGCTTTAAGAAAGGTAGTTCAAAGTAATGTATTCCAACATGGAAAGGATATTCATCAAAAGTAATTACTAATCAACCATGAATCCCATTAAATTTTAAGGCAGAGAAGCATAATTTATATGAAAGGAACAGTTGCATTGAACAGAAGTATATAGTTACGTATCATGAATATAATACAACCATCCAAGACAGTGGCAATAGACGATCAAACCATATATGGTAGACAAGTTAATGCATTACCATTCCTTCCCTTGTTACGGATAGACTGCCGATTTCTCTTTTCTCTTTTCTTTCTTTCAACCTCGGCAACTGCCAGCGTAGCTTCCTGTAATGCAGATTTCAAATCGCTCATGTTTGATTAAGCAAAACTAGTGCAACGTAGCAGGACCTATTACTAAATAAAATAATGTCCTCGTAGTTGAAAAGCATAGAAATTACGCCATTGTAGCAATTCTATATAAGTTTAACAAATGAAACCAGGAGACAAGCTAACCGTGTAGCTGTTATGATGATTCTCCTGATAGTCTAATAATGTCAACTCTTGAAACCAGGGAATCATTTAAGGATAATCAGTTACATTTGCGATCAGACAATAAACTTCAGTTAGAAGCTTCTAGAGCAAAAAAGGAAAGTCCAGTTATATTTAGTAAATCTATTCTCACAGATTTCTATTGGGGTCTGCATCTGAATAAAATGCTATGATGATTTTCTCACTACACCCAATTCACATAGATTATTAAATATGAACGATCAGGAAGAGTTGAATTCAGTACCTCATTAACCTTTTGAGAATGTTTCTCAAGGGACCTTGACCATTTCAAACTCGATCCGCCTATGCTTAACACTCCAGATTTCCGAAGAGAGAATCCATCAGTCGACACAGTATAAATGGTACTTCTCTTCCTTGTTTGCAATAGTTTTCTGATAAATGGTAGAAAAGCATGACTTGCCATTAACAAATTGAATGCAATGCTTCTAGAGAATAGGGTAAAGATCAGAGACCAGACTGCTATGGTTACCTCACTATCCCTAAAGAGCTTGTATTCAACAACGATGGATAACTGCTTCTGAAGTTCTGGCAGAACATTTTTCTTTTCCATGGAAGTATACGAGGGAAGACCTTCATATGACTAGTTCCCACAAAAGATTTCCTCCGTGGATGCTGTCCACTAAGTGTCCACACGTGAGAGAAACTTCCCACAGTATTTGTTGTCTTAAGAGCTGCATTTAGAAAAGATTACACAAAGTGATATTTCAAAATCAATTAGCATCGCTTCATTTTCCACTACCAAAGCTGCCCTCAGAATGTTGGTCAAGAGAGAGAGAGAGAGAGAAAGAAAGGCCCACAGCAAAGTAGTTTAAGACAAAGATGCTGTCCACGCAATATAGTTGAAAAAAGTAGTCACCAAAGATTGTAGGCAAAGCAATGTGAGGTCATCATAGAAAATGCAGGAGAAAGGTGTTCACATCTCAGGCTTCAGAAAGTGAAGAGTGGTATACTAAGTGGAATGGTCATCTGTAAGACTATAACTAGATATGCATAGTTTGTCCTTGAATCTTTCAATTCAGTTAATGTTCATGAAATTAAAAAAAAAGAAAAGTAGAACCATTATATGCAATTTTCAATCAAGTTCCAGCATACTAGAGAATTTTGGCATGTTAACTAAATAGCAACAAATTGGTTAAAGGCACAGAAGCAAGTGTTTTACATAATATGTTACCTCTGTGTGGTCTGTCCTTGGCCACAGTGTTGGAGGATGCAAACATTAGAGATTTATTCTCACCTGACTTTATATTCTCAGCCTGAGTCATATCTTTTGTACTTGAAACATCAGAAGTAGAGGAACCCAAAACAATCTGATTTTTCCTTTTCTTAAAATAGAGATCAGATGTTGCGGATGGCTGCATCAACTTATCCATGGAACTGTTACTTGAGTCACCAGGATGTTGCCCCTGTGAAGCAACTAGTTGATTTAACTTCGGTCTTACATAAACTGCTTTACCAGCATCCAGGGGTTCAGACCTATGCAATGGATTATCAACTCCTGAGATAACCTGCCCATTCGAATCTTCCTTTTCAGTTTCAAGAAGCTGCTGGTTCTGCAAAGTCTGAGACAAAGGCTCCAAAAGATTCACAGCACAACTGATGGATTTGGTGTGAAGTGGCAAAGGGGGAGTCTTGGGTCTTTCAACTGAAAGATTAGAATGTGCAGCGGCATCATTTGAATCAACTTTCCTGACAAAGTTCAAGCTCCTCCTCATAACAGGCTTACTCAACTTATTTTGAGCATCTAGATTAGAAGAATGAGGGTGATTTCCAGTGGCTGGATTTCTAATGAGGGCATTACCCTTGCGGATATAAGAGTTTTGACTTTGGCCATTCTTCTTTATTGGCAGTTTGGGGGGCAATCCTGAAGGCTGAGAAACGTGCAAAGATGAAATAGAAGATGAAACATTGTCCCGACGCCATGTCCTGTGCCTTGCATTCTGGTTTAAGCGAGGGGGCTCTCGCGATGAACTGGGCAAAGCGACCTGCTTAGCAGGTACCTTCGAAACTGTGGAGCTCGCAATATTAATTCTGGGAGGTGATTTTACTACAGAGTTGACTACTGAATCTGACACTGCCTTCCTGCTATCCTCCTTTGGTGCTAATAGCTTGTCTGAAGAACTGATAGAATGTTGAGTGGATTTGCATGATTGATGTTCCTTTTTAGCTTCTGACACAATAGCTTCAATCCAGGAAGATAACGGATCAGGCTTTGTGCTTGGAACAGCCACATGATCCTCAGTATTACTGTGATAGGTGTGATCTGGATCAACATATACCTGAGAAGAAGCTAACTCTCCACCTGGAACAACAATGGAATGTGAAGACAAGAGAACAGGTTTATCTATAGGTTTATCCACTGTGTGAAAGCTGTATTGATCTAAAACATTTACAGAACTAACATAACCTGGGAGAATGGCCTCAGTCTCATCATCAATATCCTTATTTCTCTCTTTAGTTGCCAACAGGTCAGATTGAGGAGTGTTGTTACCACATAGATTAAGGCTGTCATCCTGGCCAGACAAAGCATCAATACTCCCACGCTGTTCCATATCTGGCATAATATCATGATCCTGACATATAGAAGCACCTTCATCCATAATCTGGTCCAAATCTAACCTATCAGTACTACCAGTAACATCATTATTCACATAACTAACTGTCAGTGGTAAAGTCAACCAATTTTGAACACCTGCATTGATCAAGTCATTGCCAGATTCACCTTTTCTATTGCTAATACTACCAAATTCTGTCTTTGTCACAACATCAAATCCTTGGTTTACTTCCATTAGCTTATGGTTTTCCTCAGGCTGTCCCTCACTCTCTGTGCGACTGAAATATATATTATTACCAAGGGTCAAAGCTGTAGGAACAGAATGCTCACTATTACCAGATACAGATGGTGAATCATGGGAATGTAAGAAGGAGAAATTGTTGTCAGGCGACGGATGGGTTCTATGAAGATGTGTCAGTTCTGCTACTTGAGATACAGTATTCCTTCCTATACCATTATCCAAATTAACAGCACCAGAGGAATCCTTCATAGGATCATCATCCAACGATGATAAATTTGTGCTCTCTATATCTCTAGATGCCTGCAGATATGTATTCACAACTTCCCGGGAGAAATCTGACTTACTTAAAGCAGGTTTCGCATCATGGAGAAGATATTCTGGAGCACACACAGAGTTATCTGAAGTTCCTACATACTTTCCGCTTAAATCCATAGAGCGCTTGCCTGCTTCACTCTGAACAAACTTACTGATAGCAACTTCTGCTGTATTAGGAGCTTCGGGGCACTGTATTTTTTCGGAGGAGCTTGAATAAATGGGCACTTGGCTCTCCTTCTGAACACTCTCAATAACACTAACTTCCAGTGTATTGGAAGCTTTTACTTGGTGTGTAAAAGAAGCAACAGTTTCACTTGGTTCAATTGGTATTCTGCACTCTTTCTCCTTGTTTTCATTAACACTGATTTCCGGAGTATTGAGGGCTCCACAAGAGCTAACAGATAGCATATATTTTTCTCTTGGATTCTTAAGCATACCTTCTTCCTTGTGGGCAGTAGCAGTGGCTTCTGCAATCTTGAAAGGTCCCTCAGAATTCTCTAAAGAAGCAACACACACTTCACTTGAACCCATCAGAATCATACCCTCTTTTTCATTATCATCCTTGCTCATAGTCATGCTGACTTCAGCTGTCATAGGTCTTCTAATAGAATCATTTACGAAGAAATCACCTTCTTCCCTCCTGCCATTCCCATTTTCACTGACTTCTGCAGTATCATCCTTACCTCCATGCACATACGAAGCATTGTTTCCACTCAGGACCTCAGGAACTTTGTCCTCAATGTTCTCCACTTCACTCTCATGTGTTCTCACTGCATCAAGCATCCTTGGGGAATTACTTGCAACATTGAGTGCACCTGAAACAGCCAGAATTTCACCACCCTCTTCCTTCTGAGAATTATTGGTTTCACAAGGAAAAGCAGCATTTATACCACTTGAATCGATGGAAACCCCATCCTCTTGTCTCCCAGGATGCTCTCTAGTTGTATTAAATGTTTTGGTAGATTCAATGGCTGGTGAAGCATTACCATCAACTGAATTCATGAAGCTCCTATCATCTTCTTTTCCAGGATGTTCTCTCCTGCTAACACTTGCTGTACCAAGAGCACCGGTAGATGCAATGGTTGGAGAAGCATTGCTCTTACCCAGATTCACCAAGTCATTACTTTGTTCCCTTTGGACTTCCACACTGTTTGCAACTCCTGCTGTATCACTAGTGCTGACCAAATTGTGTGCAGAAATAGCATCCTTCTCAAAAGACGATGATGTGATCTCACCTTCTTCCTTCTCAGAAGCGTTTGCATTAGCATCGATGCCATCCTTCTTTTCTGAGACAATTGGACTAGTTTGTTTATCTTTGGTGCAGATCTTCCTAACAATTTTCTTGATGACTATCTTTTTCACTTTCTTCCCACCAGCCCCAGGAAAAGCAGCCGATCTTACACCTCCACTAGTGAATCCCGGTATATTATTCTCAACCTTATCAGGCTTCTTGGTAACCTTACTGTCAGACTTCTTGGTAACCTTACTAACAGCTCTTTCTTTTTCCTTGGCCTCCGATGAAGGCTTCACAAGAACTGAAGCCAATACCTTCTCACTTGTCTTCACCACATTCTTCTTCATTCCTGCACTATCACCATTATCCTTACTATCAGCACTCTTTGACTTGCAATCCAAAGAAATCACGCTGGCCAATTCCTTCGGAGCGGACCCAGGGTTCTTCATCTTGCTCGGTGAAATATGCACCTTCCTTGGAGAAGGTGGCGTGTACACTGAGGGATTCTCCTCGATGCGCTGCCACACGGACACTCTTGCAGGGGCGGTCTGCGGGGCGCGCCTCGGATACCCGGCACCCAAGGAGTTAGGCGAGCCCGGTAGCATAGCCGACGTGGACATCGGCATCTTTCTGTTCCCATTATTGCTGTCGCTATGCGTTACAAAGCCCTCGTGGCTGCTGTAACCAGAATAGCTAATTTCCCTATCTACAAAACTGCCTTCCGGAGGCGGGGAGTAGCTCGGGTGCAGCTGCTGCCTCTGGCGGCGGGGTGGCGGGCCAGAGCTTGACGTGCTCTCCAGGTCACCTGAGTCATGCATGGCACAGCGGTACCTCTTGCGCGCGCCGGGCGGCGACACGCGGAGCTGGTGGGCAGGGTAGCGCCACCGCTCCTCCTCAACCTCCTCCCTCGAGAGCGGCGGCTGCTGGTAGTGGTGCTGCGGCTGCAGATGGTGGGGGTGGGGGGGGTGGTGGCTGGGGGCGCGGCGGATCTCGTCGGCGGGGCGGAAGTCGTCGCCGCCGTGGTATGGCTTCTGCTTGTGCATTCGATGACTTAAC
>NC_028453.1:32341696-32384849 GCF_000263155.2 Setaria italica
TCAGCTTGAGGGCTCCTCGACAGCACCATCGCCGTCCACCGCAAGAGGTTGACGCCAAGGCTGGAGACAAGGTCGTGAAGAGTCCAAACCCGGAATACGCCAAGTGGATCGTGCAAGATCAGCAGGTTCTGAGCTACTTGCTGACCACCATCTCACGCGACATGCTGTCCCAAGTCAGCACGGCAACAACTGCAGCATAGCTGTGGTCCACCGGTGGAGGAGATCTTCTCCTCCCAAACAAGGGCGCGGGCAATCAACACACGAATTGCCCTTGCTACGACCAAGAAAGTTAACATGACTGCTACTGAATACGTGAACAAGATGAAGCTGCTTGCATATGAGATGGCGGCGGCTGGAAAACCTCTTGGGGAAGATGAGCTCTGCGCTAGCATCCTTCTAGGGCTTGACATGGAGTACAATCCTCTCGTGTCGGCCCTGGTCGCTCAGGTGGAACTGGTCTCCTTCACCAAGCTTCAATCTCAGCTCATGAGCTTTGAGAGCCGCCTTGAGCTATAGCAAGGGGGCTCCCAATCCTGGGGGGGCTGTGGTTGTCGGAGGGGAAGGTACGGGATCGGGTGGGAGTCGTACTCGTACCTCGACCGCGCGGGGGCAACGCCGCCCCCGCCGCCGCCTCCGCCGGCGGGCAAGTGGTGGAGGTGGTGCTGGTCTAGGTAGTGGTGGTGGCCGGGGTGCGCGCGGCGGTGGTGCGGGTGGTCGAAGGGCTGGTGCGGATCCATGCCGGATTGCCGCTCGACGAGCCGCCGGGGGAGAGAGGAAAGGGTTCGCTGGATCGAATCGGGCGGGGGTGAATTGCAATTGCAAACTCGGGGAAGCGTACTAGGGTTCGAGGAGGAGGAGCGCGGATCGCGTGCAGCGTGGGCTGGTGGGATGCGGCGGCTGCTCTGCTTTGCTTGCCTTGCCCAGCCGGCAACGGCAGCGTGCACGCGTGATCGGCTCGGGCGGCTGCGGCTGCGCGTGGTGCGGGCTGCGCGCGGTGCCGGCCGCGGGAATCTCTCCGGCCTGGGCCGCTGGAGGGCTGGATGGGATGGATGGATCTCTGGCGCCTGGCGGGCGTCGGTGACGTGCCCCTTTTGGTGCGGCCTGATCGGGAAAGCAGATGCGATCTGACGTTTGGGTTAGGCCAGGATAGGGAGGAGGTCAGGCGCCGGCCGGCAACGAGCGGAGACCCCTTTTTTTTTAGAAGCCTGATGAGATTGGTCAGCGTAGGCCAACTCTTTTTTCGTGACACATTCACACATGCCAACCGAGTTTTCTCAGCCTCAAGTGTGGCTATGACTCAATAGTGAGTGCTACATCTACGTCAAATTTAGTGGCTATAATTAAAAAACGGTGGCTGCATTGCATAGATGACAAATCTGTGGTACTGCATTGCGTACTCTTGATGGTGTGAGGGTGTTCTACATTGTACTTCGCCGATGATGATTTTGTTTGTTTTGTTTAACTTTTCGCGGATCGAATGAATTACAAATCCCATACCAGTATTGTCATTGGTAGGATGGTCCGTAGAAGTCTAAATTTTGAGTGGACGTGTAGACTACTCGCAAAATAGTCAATGCATCATCTACAACCATCCTCGAATGCCAAATTCGTAAACTGAACAGTGCTTATAGAGCGTAAGTTTGCGAAGCTTACTAACGCACACGTTCGCATGCTTTTCTTTTACGCCTTTCTACTGGGTACCGTACAGCGGTAGCATGTATGCACATTCTATATCCTTTTGGTATGTACACTTTGTTACCGTACCAAGTAACAGCTCAGATGAATGCAACATGCTGCAGCCTTTTCATTTCAGCCCTTGCGCGTGCATGCAAGTTAAGGCCGCGTGTGAACACACGCAGAAGAAAACTCGAATGTATATCAACTACACCGATCTCAACAGACACTGCCCTAAAGATCCCTTCCCCTTTCCCCGCATCGACCAAGTCGTGGACTCCACGGTCGGTTGCACCCTGTTGTGCCTCCTCGATTGCTACTCAGGCTATCACCAGATCGCCCTCAACCTCGCCGACCAAGATATGACCGCGTTCACAATGCCCTATGGCGTCTACTGCTACAACACCATGGCCTTTGGGTTAAAAAATGTCGGTGCCACCTACCAGAAGGCAATCCAGGGTTGCCTCGCGAAACAACTCGGCAAAAACGTAGAGGCCTATGTCAACGACGTAGTCGTCAAGACCAAAGTCAAAGAAAACTTCATTGCTGACCTTGCCCAAACCTTCGACAGCCTCCAGGCTTATCAATGGAAACTCAACCCGGGCAAATGTGTCTTCGGTGTCTCGTCCAGAAACCTCCTAGGCTTCATGGTCAGCCAACATGGCACCGAGCTAACCGCGTCAAAGTTGACGCCATCAGGAACATGGCGCAGCCGGCCGACAAAAAGGACGTCATGAAGCTCACAGGCATTATGGCGGCCCTTAGCCGTTTCATCAGCAAGCTCGGTGAGGGACTTCCCTTTTTCAAGTTGCTCAAGAAGGTAGACAAGTTTGATTGGGATGACGAGGCCCGCAAGGCCCTCAAGAAACTCAAAACATCCCTATCCACCCCTCCTGTCCTGACGGCCTCGGTCGCCTAAGAAACGCTGCAGCTATACATCTCCACGACAACACATGTTGTGATCACAGTGCTAGTTGTAGAACGTGAAGAACCCAGCCATGCCCACATGGTGCAAAGGCCGGTGCAGGTCCAGAAAATTGCTCTACGCAATCTTGATCACCTCCCGTAAGCTGCATCATTACTTCCAAGCGCATAAGATCCGAGTGGTCTCCTCCTACCCAATCGGTGAAATCCTGTACAATAGGGATGTCCATGGCTGAGTCGTCAAATGGTCCGTGGAACTCGGCGAATTCAACATCGACTTCTACCCACGTCATGCGATCAAGTCCCAAATCTTGGTCGACTTCGTTGCTGAATGGACGGAGATCCAAGAGCCGCCCTCCTTGGAGAGGCGGGAGCACTGGACGATGTACTTCGACGGTGCCCTCAAGCTCGAAGGAGCTGGCGTGGGGGTCCTTTTCATATCCTCGAAAGGCGAGCAGCTTAAGTACATCCTCCAAATCCACTACAAGACTACCAACAACGACGCTGAGTACGAGGCCCTCATACATGGGCTCCGCATCTTCCACAGGCGGCGGCAACGGAGGGATAGCCTCATCGGTGGGCAGCTGCATCAAGACCCCGGATGCATCATCGACCAAGAAGCAGCACTTCGATTAGTGGTACCTAGTACTAGTAGAAGAAGTAGTAGTAGTAGCAGCTGCAGTAGAAGAAGAAGAAGTAGTGGTATTAGTAGTAACAATCTGTTATCATCTTGGATCTAGATCCCAAGTAAATCCCATTGTGATGTAGTTTTATCTTCAATCTTGATCCCATGTGATGCGGTTTTCTCTTTCGATCTAGGTTCAGTTGCTACGATTTTCTTTTGCTAGTAAGATGGCTTTAAATAAGTAGCATTATTATTGTTAATCTTTCATTCGGTCTGTTTAAATACAAAGCAACGGACTTTCATCCGGCTTACATCTGGTCAGTTCAAAAATAGAGCTACAGACTTTCCCCCTTCCTCAACTGTTGTTAGATCCACTGCTTACCAGCACCACATTCATAGGCCACAGCATACATAGGCATAGATCCAACACTCAGAGAACATTGTATATGCAATGAAATATATATAACCAGTCTCACAAGTTCAAATCCGTAGGAAAAGGGTAGGGGTACATCTGTGCTACATATTTCATATTCCATTAAGCTTCCTTAGATATGTAACATAGTTTAAGTCTCCAATCCTAAAGTTTAGAACTTTATCAATATAAACTAGAGCATGAATTAGTGCACTCTTTATCGCTTCACATTGACGGTCACATTCACTTTCATAAATCTCGAACAATGGAGAGGTAAACTCATATGCCTTGTAGAAAGTGAGATGAGCTTGGAGTTTGAAATCTCTGGTGCGTATCGGATTTCCATCGATATAACTATAATTCAACACATTCAAAGCTTGAGAAAGAATTGCATGAAAGCTCTTTGCCGCAATGGTTTGACCAAAGATATCCTAAAAGAAACGTGATGAAAGTTAAAAAATGTAACATAACTCATAAACGAATGATTAGATATGTTCCATACCAGATCATGTAAATTGAGCTGACAAAGCCTCTCAGTAGTTATAGTCACATTGCTTTCTTCCTCCTCGAGCACCTTTATTCGAAAATATGAGAAGTCTAGCACAAAGTACCCATTATCCTTAAGCTGTTATAGATAGGCCTCCACGACGAACTTTCCAAAAATGCTCCTAATTGGTGCTTCTTTACCCCATGTGGCAATTGATACCATCGGGATGGCCTGTCCTAGTTGCATCGAGTTATCCTGTCCTCCTCGAACATGTGCTTGAAAAGAGATCTTTACTCTCATAAAATTCCTTGCAACAACAACCTCGGATTGCACTAAAGGAGAAGTACCACCTAGAGCTTCGACAACATCTTTGAGCCATCTAATAGGTTTGATACACTACATTGTATGTAAGTATATTTAAGGATTATTCATGTGTAGCAACAAAAAAACAATTACAAGAGGGAAAAAATATTACTATGTTGGGCATCGATACTTGGCTTCAATCACCTTTAAGCAAGTCAATGATGCGATTAGGGAAGTAAATTTCTGGAGGACGAGTCAATGGTGGATCCTCAAGAATATGGTGCCCGCGGCAACCTCCACAGCCACTACCATCATGGCCAAAAGAATGACCACTGGCCATAGTTAGCGACGTAGAGGCCCGACAGCGGAGGCGCGGCCGACGGTGCAGTAGAGGTCGGAGAGGAGGGGCCCGGCGTCGGAGCCCGTGAGGGAAGAGGGCGCGGTCAGCACCGCGGAGGCTCGACGGTAGGAGCTCGTGAGCGAGGGGAGGTGCCTCGGTGGTGGAGCCCGCGGGGGAGGGAAGGGGGTGCGGCGCTGGATCCGGTCAGTTCAAATGCCTAACAATGAACTTTCCTCCTTATCCAACTTTACACAACTAATGTGAGACCAAGAAGTACTATTTCTACGGCTTTCATCCGGTCAGTTCAAAAATGTAGCAACAGATGTTTCCCTCTTCCTCAGTAAAGATATCTTGGGCCATGTCAACGTACCAATCACAAATACAACAATGTGTGTTACAACATAGATAAACATGACCGTTTTTATTACCAGCACCACATTCATAGGCCACAGCATACATAGGCATAGATCCACTGACAGTACAAGCACAACAACACACTCTAAAGGAATGAAGGATACGTAGGCATACATCCACTGTCAGCACAATGACACACTCTAACGAATGAGAAGCACGGCAAACATAGGCATACAAGTGGTGCACCGACATATTACTACCATCATGGCAACCCTGCGGCAACACGGAATTCAGCAAAATGATCATCCTGGCACAGATACTCTTCTAGAGCACAATGCCTCACCCTAGTATCCCACAACCACGCAGGTGAAATGGCAATGGTATGCGCATGGAACAAGAGGTCACGAATGGTCCATTGCCTATGATCAATGTGGCAAAAAGGGTAGACCCACATACCATGGAGACAAACACGGTTGAGCATGGACTACTGAAGAAAAGCCAACGCAAACCATTTCAGCTCATGCGATTCATCTAATTCGATGAGGTCTGGCCGCGGAGGTGGCATTTCAATGGGCAGCAGTAGAGGTGGTGGCCTGGGCCGCGGGTGAAAAGGTGGTGCCATGAGGTTTAGTTGATCCTGAGGTGCCGTTGCCAGCGGCTGAGTCAGAGGTGCCATGCAGATAGGGTGTCGTTGAGGTGTCGTCGCCAGCGACTGAAGCGGAGGTGCCATCACACGAACAGGGTGTTGCTGAGGTGCCGTTGCTAGTGGTAGAAGCGGAGGTGCCATCAGAGCCGGCTGCTGCTGAGGTGCCATGGGGGCAGTCTGCTCCCACTTCTCCGACTTCTTCAAGTTCCATGCTCCGTCTCTTCTATGTCCGGCCATTCTCCACTACATACAAAAAAGAGAAGGACAAAGGCACCATATACTTACAATACTGACTGTATCAATACCATGCATATAATAAACGAGATAGACAAGAAAATAGCATCATGTACCTCCAATCAAACAATGCAAGATGGTGAACCGATGAGTCAATCCATTGTCTTACAAGAACGTTGTGCACCCGCCTATTTATTGAGCACTACGGTGGGCACACGAGCTCGGTGTGGCAGGCCAAAGTTGCAATAAAAAACGTGAGGTGCTCAAAATATATTCAGGTCTAAGCCTGCCATGAATCTAGGTAAGAATCTTCAGTGTTGCACATCGGTTACATGTGTGCATGACGGGTGTCACGGGATGAGCCCGCCATGTGCATGTGTACATTTCGCTGGACTGTCCGGCATACAGCACAAGACATTTCTACGAGACAAGTCAAGCAAGATTATGAGTGATAGGTTCCCTTTTGACGGTGAGTTTAATGTAAGAAAGATGTTGCCACCGTTCATACGGAGAAAGAGAATAATTGTTGTCATATTGCACAAATCGATAAGGTCGGATAGTCCTTACGTTGTCAGACGCACGGTGCAGGATGTCATGACTAGTCCAACTCACCTGTGGTGCATGGCTGAAAAGGTCTACCAAGGGCATGGATTCGCACTAGATGATCCCCGTATGCCAGCGGAGCCTGAAAAACGTGAACTGGTCGATGCGACTAGGCCTAGGCGGAATATGGTGGACCAAATACCGCCAAAGGATGGGAATCTAGACTGGTAACGGGCGTTCATGACCACCACTGTAGGGACATGTTGATTCAAGATTGGTAACGGGCGTTCATGACCGCCACTGTAGGGACATGTCGATTCAAGACTAGTAATGGATGTTCACGAATGGTCGTTTCGGAATGACACCCACCCACCTATAACAGGCAATGTATCCATGAGTCGATCATTGCCATTTGCAATTGTGGCAGTACACACTACCACGTTCCCTGTGTCGCAAGTCGACTTCTCAGTCTCAAGCACGGAAGTAAAAGCAGAAGGAACTATTGGGCAGTAACAAGGAATCCAGTACATTCATGATCGGAGGTCGTCAATGGAGGATACGTTTCTACCGTACGGGTATTCATGATCCATGGTACCCACCAGCAGGACCAAAAGGAATTTCCGTCATCCTCGTTCTAATGAATAGTGCGCAAAAGGTACGTGTCTCATTTCTATGAATACACATGCTCCATATACGTTCCAATGGTCAACCCTGTGAATGCTTGCACGTAGGTACGAGTCTTGTTCTGTGCGGTGGTTGGAGACGCAATAGATTATGATGGTACGTTTCGATTTCAAGATTTAAAGGAACTTGAATTTAGGAATGGGAATCTAGAACATGGCTTTAACTACCTCGTGGGGCATCATGATATTGAGCGTGTGTGGGACCATTCCAGCAGAGTAAACATATCCTGCACTGTTACAGTACTGGAGGACGACTACATTGAAGTTCTACCTCCATCAGTAGGCAGAAGCATATGCACAACAATTGTAGCCCAAGCCTCTGTGAACGTCGTCTTCGACATAGGCGGTCGAGTGATTCGAGCAAGATGGGCTGATGTGGCGGCACTATCTCGTGTGATGGTGGCATTGCTCTATGGCAGCGGAATGGGGTCAATGTCAAAAACGGTTTCAATTAAAGACACTAACCCTGCTGGCTTCTCGCTGCTGATCAAATACGCCTGTGAAGGATCACTACCAGAGGAGGTTGATTTATGGGACACCCCTACTAATGCCTGGCCCTTGTTACTCTCACTCACCGACATGTACTGTGTCAAACGGTTGAAGCTGCACTGTGCGTCAAAGATGTGGGACCTGGCGTGTGAGAAAATTGTGACCACAATTCTACGATGGGCATTTGACACTAACTGCACCCAATTGCAGGAGAAGTGCATGTCTTTCATAGCGCTAATCTCACCGGACAGAAGTGTATTTTATCATGTAAACAGTCGAAATGGTACATTAATTTGTTGCACTAAAGTACATTTGTCAAGCAATAGTCGGATCATCCTACAGACATGAATCTACCAAGTAGGATAATCCGTGGAGTGCTCATCAATGCCACGATGCCACGGATTATCCCAGACTCCCTTCTGGAGCCGATCGTCTACGTAAGGTCACTAACGCTTGGGTCCGAGTCCCAAGTGGTCCAACGTGCTAGTGACCCAGCTCTCGTGGCGGTTTCCAAAGAGTTTCATCTCCTGCTACCGAGCACAAAGGCGAGATCTAAAATTTTGAATTCCCCGCTCCTCCTTCGGGTCCTCCCCCATTATATATAAATAAAAGAAGGGAGCCAAGTGTGGCGGATCCACTTCGGATTAGCTTGATTAGATAGGGTTAAGTCGTCGAACATGCAACACTCCCGCCTAAACCAAGTTAACACGAAGTGCCGTCGGATTTCATCCAATTTAACCACTTAAACAGGATCGAGTTTAGCAACCCACACGAAGGTGAGTGGTTCCAGAGAATGCAACGAGTCCACTGAGTTAAACAAGTTTACCCATTTAGTTTGGCCATAAAATCCAACATCAGGGTTTTACAAGGTTCAAAGGAAACAACAAAAGTAAAACACTAGCGGAAGCAATCGTCGGGGTCGGACATTCCTGGTGAGGCCAACCAGAACATCACTGAGTCCTCTCCTCGCCGTCCGAGGAGGGATCCCACTCGACTGTCCAGCCCGGCGGAAGCTGGGGAGGCCAAGCGCCAGCAAAGGAGGGGTCGGGAGCAGCAACTTCACCTGAAAAACAGGAGCCACAACAAGGCTGAGCTACTAAGCTCAACAAGACTTAACCGATAGGAGTCAGCTACTCCTCCTAGACATGCAGGGCTTTTTGGCTGAGGGGGTTTGTTTGCCAAAAGCACTAGTAACCCTATTTTCCAGTTTTAGCTCCGGTTCTAGGTTCATTTACCAGTCTAGGTTTTGCAACCTATTTTAAGCAATCATAGATCCGAACAAGATGTGTAGATATATCAACAAACATGTCATCATCAGATTCCTCATTTACTCAGGTTGACATAGCGATCAAGCAATCTCAAACTGTGAGAGGCAGACGAATCGATTCGAGTTTTTTAACCATGCATGGTGAACCTAGCCTCACGACATCCGCGCACCCGGAGGTCGCTTCCTGTGTTGGCCTTCCCCATCAATCCCCTAACCCGTGTCGGGCCCATTTCCTTTGGTGTAAGGTTCCACAGACCCGGCCTCTGCCGTCCTGTGACCACGCTTACCACCACGTGCGACAACCAGCAGGGGAAACTCCATTCCAAGAACAATGGGGCGACCGCTCATGTCTAGGTTCAATCTGGTACTAGGCTTCCTCATCCCATACTAAGTATGAGGCTAGTACTTTCAAACACTTGATCACGAACACCACCACTGTCGGGCCTTAGCAAGATTTCATAGACAGACGGGGCGACCACCCGTCCATCAAAGAGTTACCAAAACCCTGCCCCGTCCATCGTCCTTATAGTTGTAACAGGAGAGTAAACAAGCAACTCCTACAACTCGCGAGTGACAGGAAATCACTCGGCTTTTACTGTCTCCTAGTTAAGCAATGCATCTACTCGGTCCAACAGCTAGTGCTCAGATCATGGGGGTAACTGAGTCATGCATCTAGGGTTTCAAACAACTCCTATACGTAAATGCACAATCATGTTACAGAAGGCATGCGCAAGTCTGGTAAAACACATAGGGTTTTCATGCAACCGGGGCTTGCCTTCAAGCAAAGAGGACGGAAACTGCTCGACTTCTGGGGCGACTTCGGCTTCCGCGGGCAGGAACTCAGCTACAGCTTCCTCTTCTGGTGCCGGGTGAAGCTCGTAGAAGCCGTCGGCGAGGTGCATCTCTACACGAATGCAATGCAAGGGTTAGCTTAGACAGTTATTTCAACAGCGACACTGGCTCGCCTGAGCCCAGAAACTCGCGACAAAGAGCAGGAGGGTATGGAGGTTCAAGAGAGCTGATGATGATCAAGAGGTAAGGGTAGGAAAGGGACTCATGATCTGATCCTTGAACTAGAGGATGTGGGAAAACTAGGGATCCTCAGACGCAAGCGCTGAAGGGTTCCAAGGTTTTACACATACACCCTTGGGTTGAAGAAAAAGATCACAGCCGAGCCCTCGGGCGAGGCGGATAAGGGTCGGCGGAACAGATAGGGTCGGGCGAGACGGACTGGGGTCGGCAACTCACCTTCTTTCTGAAAGGAAAGCTCGGGGTCGGGAAGAAGCAGACTTGGGCGAAGGGACTAAGGCTTGAACCACGACTAAGACCGGGAAAGCTACGGCGGCGTCGGCGCTTCTTGCTGATCACAAGAGAGCTTTTACGCAGCACGGAGGAGCAAGCTACTGGGTGACTTGGAGAAAACTGAGAGAGAATCTGAGAGCAGAGCTCCTCAGGAACTTGGTGTGTGGCGCTAGGAGCTTGAGCAGGGAGCGAGAGAATGGCTGAAGGCAACAATGGCGGAGGGAACTCCGGTGGCTGGTGCATTCCTTTTATAGCTGCTGGAACAGAGGAAAGGAAGTGGCGCGGGAGAGAGAGAAGGGGAGCGGCGCGAAGGCCGGGGAGAAGCAATGGAGTGCTCTGCCGGGGCGGCGATTGAGCGAAGAGGGCGGTGCTGCAGAACTCCGGGGGTGACGCCAACGATCATTGCGTTCTGCCGTCAGGGCGGCGTAGGAGCGGGTAGACCGGTGGTTGAGATTTGGCGGAAGGCGGGCGTCGTCGTGCGGAAGATTTGATAGAAGCGACCGGTTTAACGGCGCTAGAATCGAGGGCGCGCAGGTGAGAAGACAGGCAGCCGTGGGCGCGCGGGCGAGCGCGGAGCAACAGATTGTCGGGCGGCTTCTGACAGGGCGGGGAAAGGAGCTGTCGCGGCCGCGGTCGGGGTTGGCGATGAAGGAATCGTCGTGTAGCGGAGACCAGGCGGCGCGACTGTGGTCGAAGGGACGGAAAAGACGGGCGACATCGGGCTCTGGCGGCGTGATGATGGGCGCAGGAGGCGAGGTTCTGCAGAAATGTTGCAGAGGGCTTCCGCTGCCATTGGGGAAGGGGGCGCGAGAACCCACTTGGTCGCTTGCCAGAGACAAAACTGAGCGGCGGCGTCGGAGAAGACGAGCCACGCGGCAGGAAGACTCTGAAGCGGGCATGCAACTCGAGTGCGCCTGTCGCGTAGGATCTGGGGGAAAAGATCTCGCGGGTCCACCGGTGGATAGAACGGACGCTTGAGGAAAGCTTAGCAGGATCCGACGGTGGGCTGAGCTCGCCAGGGTCGGGGAAGGAGCGAAACGGAGAGGGGTCGGATCTCAGGGGTCGGAATCGGCTGAAGGCTGAGCACTCGGCGGGGGAAAAACAAGGCAGATGACCATGATCCAGGGCTCTGATTAAGATTAACTCGGAAGGTTTAGGGGTCGGACACATTTTTCTTCAGTTGAGATACATGGAAAACATCGTGTATGACCGATAGCTATTTTGGGAGTTGGATCCGGTAAGCAACGGGTCCACATATCTCCACAATCTCATAAGGGCCAATATAGCGGGGAGCTAACTTGCCTTTTACTCCAAACCGTTGCACTCCTTTGGTCGGGGAGACTCGAAGGTACACATGATCACCAAGATCGAACTGCAGGGGTCTTCTTCGCCGGTCGGAGTAACTCTTCTGTGGAGATTGGGCAGTCTTGAGATTAGCTTGAATGACTTTTACTTGCTCTTCGGCTTCTGCCACTAAGTCAGGGCCATAGACCTGTCTTTCTCCTGGTTGGGACCAGTTCAAGGGTGTCCGGCATCTCCGGCCATACAGGGCTTCGAATGGTGCCATCTTCAGACTGGCCTGGTAGTTGTTATTGTAGGAGAATTCTGCTAAGGGAAGACACTTGTCCCAATTCTTGTCATAGTGGATAACACAAGCTCTTAACATGTCTTCAAAAATCTGGTTGACTCTCTCGGTTTGGCCATCGGTTTGAGGATGATAGGTTGAACTTCGGATGAGCTTGGTGCCCATGGATGCTTGTAGTTGCTCCCAAAAGCGTGCCACAAACTGAACTCCTCGATCAGAGACGATAGTCTTGGGTACACCATGTAGGGAAACTATGCAGTCGAGGTACAACTCTGCATACTGCTTGACGGTGTAGGTGGTACGAACAGGAAGGAAGTGGGCGGTCTTAGTCAGACGGTCCACTATAACCCAGATGGAATCATATCGTTGCGTTGTAAGGGGCAATCCAACTATGAAATCCATGCTGATGTCTTCCCATTTCCAAGAGGGAATAGGTAGCGGTTGCAGGGTACCTGCTACCTTTAAATGACTGGCCTTGACGCGTTGACAGGTGTCACATTCTGAAACTTACCGAGCTATCTCTGGTTTCATTCCACTCCACCAAAAGGTTTGACGGAGATCATGGTACATCTTAGTGCTGCCAGGATGGATCGAGAACTTGGAGAGATGAGCTTCATCTAGGATTTGCTTCTTCAGCTCGGGGTCGGCGGGTACAACTAGTCGGTTTCCATAATGCACACCTCCAGTTTTGTCCTGCCGGAATTGCTTGTATCCCTCATCCTTTACCGAGATCTTCCTGATGATTCGTTGTATTTCCTTATCTCTTACTTGTGCTGACCGAATTTGGTCTTCCAAAACTGAGTCAAGGATGATGTGACCCAGGGTTCCATGAGGAATAATCTCCAGACTGAGTTTTCCCATCTCGTGACACAGAGTCTTGGTAGAGGTTGTTGACAACAAGCAGTTGCAATGGTGTTTGCGACTGAGGGCATCGGCTACCACATTGGCTTTGCCGGGAGGATAGTGCACTTCCAAATCATAATCCTTTATCAACTCCAGCCATCTTCTCTGGCGCATGTTGAGGTCGGCTTGAGTGAAGATGTACTTGAGGCTCTTGTGGTCGGTGTAGATGTTGCAGTGAGCTCCCATCAGGTAGTGCCTCCATATCTTCAAGGCATGTACCACTGCTGCTAGCTCAAGGTCATGGGTTGGGTAGCTTAGCTCATGAGGTCGTAACGCCCGTGAGGCATAGGCAATGACTCGATTGTCTTGCATAAGAACACATCCGAGTCCAGTGCAAGAGGCGTCACAGTATACGTCATACGGCCTAGAGGGGTCGGGTTGAGCCAAAACTGGGGCTGTGGTCAGCAAGTGCTTCAGGGTCTTGAAGGCTTCTTCACACTGGCTGTCCCACACAAATTTGACCTCTTTCTTCAACAACTCGGTCATTGGTTTAGCTATCTTGGAGAAATCCGGTATGAAACGCTGATAGTAACCTGCCAGTCCAAGGAAACTGCTGATCTGGTGTACCGAGGCAGGAGGCTTCCATTCCATGACTTCCTGCACCTTACTGGGGTCAACGGCGATACCATCCTTGGAGATAGTGTGTCCCAAGAACTTGACACTATCTAGCCAGAACTCACACTTGGAGAACTTGGCATAGAGTTGGTGATCTCTTAGCCGTTGGAGAACTACATGAAGATGGTCGGCATGTTCCTCTTCGTTCTTCGAGTACACTAGGATATCATCAATGAACACCACTACGAACTTGTCCAGCTCGGGCATGAATACCGAGTTCATGAGGTACATGAAATAGGTGGGTGCATTGGTGAGTCCAAAGGACATGACTAGGTACTCGTATAGTCCATATCTGGTAGAGAAAGCTGTCTTGGGTATGTCGCAGGGTCGAATTTTGATTTGGTGATAACCAGAATGAAGATCGATCTTGGAGAACACCTTTGCTTCGGCTAACTGATCAAACAAGACATCAATGCGTGGCAGTGGGTACTTGTTCTTGACTGTCACAGCATTGAGGGGTCGGTAATCCACACACATACGTAGACTGCCATCCTTCTTTTTCACAAACAGGGCAGGGCAACCCCAAGATGATGTGCTGGGTCGGATGAAGCCTTTTTCTAACAGGTTATGCAACTGGGTCTTCAGCTCGGCTAACTCAGCGGGTGGCATCCGATAGGGTCTCTTAGATATTGTGGCTGTGCCAGGAATCAACTCTATGGAAAACTCCACTTCTCTATCAGGTGGCATACCTGGCAAGTCTTCCGGAAACACGTCAGGGTACTCACAGATAACAGGGAGGTCTTCCAGACGGGTTCCCGATAGAGGGTAGGCACAAGGAAGTGCAGACTCAGGATGGGTCAAGGATATGGTAGAACTGCCATGGGAGGGCGAGCTGATGTAGAGGGATCGGGCTGCTGTATCTAGAACCACATGATGTCAGGCCATCCAGTCCATACCAAGGATGACATCTATGCCTTCTAGGTCAAGGATGATAAGGTTTTTCCTTGAAGAGGGTGGGGCCTAGCTGGAGGGGTACAAGGGTAACAATCTGATTCGATGTTATCCTTCCTCTAGGAGTGGCGATCACATAGGGGTCCTTAGTGTGACCGATATCTAGCACAAATCTTTCCCTAGCCTTACTCCCGATAAAGCTATGAGAGGCTCCCGAATCAAACAACACAACAACAGCTTGATTTAAAACAAGGAAAGTACCCGTCATTACTGGCGCACCTTCAGGGAGCTCGGTTAAGCTGGTGTAGTTGAGTCGGCCTTGCTGGACTTGCACCTTGGGCCTTCTTCCTCTGGCTACCATGGGGCTTGGACCTTGCGGTTGATTCTTGTTTCTGGAGCAGTCCCTTGCAAAATGCCCTTCGTTGCCGCAGGTGAAACAACGGTTACTAGCTGCCGGGCGGGGTGGCGTTGGCAGGGTCGGCCGGGGCACTTGCGGTTGGAAGCCTGGAAAACGAGGCACTGTTACTGGCGGGGGTCGGGCGATCCATTTCCCTGACTGCTGGGGTCGGCCAGGGGCTTGTGGAGGAACCATCCGGAACCTTCGAGTCGGCGGACTCGGAAATGCCACAGAGGCCTTCCTCTTCTGGTCAGCCTTGAGGGCTTGCATGCAGTCCTCTTGAGAGATGGCCAGGTTGAATAACTCGTTGTTGGTGTCCACCTTGATGGGGTTCAACATTTCCCTGAGCTCCAAGCTCAGTCCTCGGCGGAATCTGTCCCGCTTCTTCTCGTCTGTTCGTCTGTGTCCGCATGATAGCCAGCATAACGGCACAGGTCGTTGAAAGCTTGAGCGTAATGCAGCACATCTCGGGTTCCTTTGGTGAGGGCCAGAAACTCGTTGAGCTTGCGCTCTAAGAGACCTTCTGGAATGTGATGCGCCTTGAACGCCGTCTTGAACTCATTCCAACTGACCACGTGGCCAGCCGGCAGCATGGCATGGTAGTGATCCCACCAAAGCCGTGCGGAGCCACGCAGCTGTTGGGCTGCAAACCGAGCCTTGTTGTTGTCGGGGCATGGAGCGGTGAGAAGCTCAAACTTGGATTCGATCGTACGAACCCAGGCGTCAGCATCGAGCGGTTCTTGTGTCTTTTGGAACAGAGGGGGCTGTGTCCCTAGAAAGTCCTCATACCGAGCGATATGCAGCTGCTGCTGGGCTCTTCCACCATGTGACTGTTGCTGTTGCCCTTGCACCAGATGCCTTAGCAGCTCAGTTTGAGTTACTAGGATTGCCTCCAGTGGAGATGAAGGCGGGGGCGGGGGAAGATCCTGTCGCTGATCGCTACTACCGGGCACAGAACCAGACCTAGTGCGGTGCGCCATCTGCAAGAGTTAACGCTCCATTAATTTCATAACCTTAGGTGTACTCCAACAAATGGAACGTATAAATTAAAATCCTTTAATGCGACTCTTGCCAATGGTGCAACACACGTCCTCATAGGGAAAACACACTTTTCCCATTCTCAGAGCAGATAACACTTATCTTGACCTGGTGCTCAACTTCAGGCAAAACATGTCATATACAGACTCCTATGATCCACTCAAGCCGAAGGGTCGGGTAACGGTCCATACTTAAAAAGGGTCGGACGAGGCGGAAACTGCCTCAAGGGTCGGCGCACTCGGTCTCGCAAGCTGGGGTCGGCCAACTGAACAGACTCTCAGAACACAGCATATGATCATGGCGCAACTTACTTAGCCTAGCATCCACACCATGCACAGATGAAAAAGCTAGGCACCAGCATTAACTTTATATACCACGGTGTCTTAAACACAGGGAGTACTCAACTCTAGGCTAACCTATTACAACTTTTCCAAAAAAAAATAGGCTGCCGAGGAGTACAACAAAAGAAAGATCCCCTGAGAACCCGCAATCTACCAATGGACACTATGAGTAGGAGAAGGGGCGCCATCTTCCTCGATATCCATGCTGGACGCTCCCTCGTCTTCCTCAGGGTCCTCTTGAGCTTCGAGCTGCATGTTGAGGGCATGCATATCATCGAGCTCAGCTTGATGCTCCTCCAAATGGGCATTGGCAACTGCCAACTCCATTTCCACCTCCATCTTCTCCTCCGAGAGCTCTATCATGCCGTCCACGAGGTCGGCAACTTCTCCTTCAAGCTCGGAGATCCGATCTTGCATGTCGTGGATCTGGATACCCCGTTGAATCAGCTGATAGGTTTGGCCTACCATATCTCTTCTCGCGGACTGGAGGTACCCGTGAACATCTGCTGCTGTCCGGGCGAAGAGGGTCATGGCTCTCCCCTGAAGCTCTACCAGCCGGTAAAGGGCTGCCATGCACCTGATATTGGTGGAGATGGTGACCATGGCGCATGTGGTGGCTAGCACCTCGATGTTCCCGACGCGGTCAAGTCATGCCGGGTCCAGCCGGTTCCTGACGGGGAAGAGGCCGATCGGGTCGAGCGTGACCTCCACGGGATGCAGCTGACAGAACTGGGTGAGCAACTGGAGGGCGGCAGACTCCCATGTATCCTCAGGAGCGAGGCCATAGGCTATTATGCCGAAAGAGGGCCAGTCGGGCCGTGCAGGGGGAGGAGGTACCAACGCCTGCACTTGGCACGTCTGGATGCCCTGCTCCAGATATAACCGTCCGGCGTATAAGGGCGGGGACTGGTACCCAAACCACTTCAACGTATCCCACAAAATCGCAGGGAATCCCTCGAAATGTAGACACGTCGACTGGAAGGTACCGTCCGTTCCAAAAAGAACTTGTCCGGGAACAGCCATCTGGAACCAAGAACCAAAACCACGTGAGATAGATTCCAAGGATCAGGGGTCGGATAGAGAAGCATTCGGTTTTAACCGAGAGCAACTAAAAGAAACTAGAAATCCTTAGATCCAAAAGAACTCTTCCGAACAAGGTTGCTGTTGAGAAGGAAATCTTACAACTTTTTAGGTATGACGCATGCACGGCCTACCTTACACTTAACCAAAAACAACTGCCGGAACTCAGGTCTTACGCGGTCAGTGCCGGTGACAAGGCAACAAATACGTCTCTCCCTATAATAACTAGTCGGTTCTACAACGTGTCTTAAACGAACGCGGTTAGCGTACCTGCAGAAAAACACCACACCCGAACCTTTCGTGCCAGCACCCCCGAAAGCGTTCCCAAACATTACCGCTCACTATAGGAATGGCACCCATGCGTTTAAGGCTGCATGGACAGCACTCAACCGTGGAAATAGGTTCCCTTTGAATGGAACCATATAACCCTTCGCATACTCGTGATGGGGAATCGGCACACGTATGACAAACGTGGCGAACCAACCGTGTTGATAGGTTCGTTGGAATCGAACCGTACCAACCTTCGTATGGAGTACATACGGAACCTGCGCACGTGTGATAGACGTGGGCGAAAACAACCACGAAGATAGGGTCCTTTGAATAGAACTCCCTATCAACCTTCGCATGCTCGGGATGCGGAACTCGGCACACGTATGATAGACGTGGCGAAATGCTGGAGGGTTAGCAAAATAACCAAATAGTTATTAGTCACCTAAAACAACCCCAAAATCCCCTAGGGCCTCTCGCACTAAAGCCATCCTTAACGATCGTACGAGATTTTTCAAAAGTTTCTTGCAACTTTTATCTTTTCAAGAAAGTGTTTAGGGCTTGTTGTGTTCTCTGAAATGCTAAACACGGCTCTGAAACCAGCTGTGGTGGATCCACTTCGGATTAGCTTGATTAGACAGGGTTAAGTCGCCGAACATGCGACACTCCCGTCTAAACCAAGTTAACACGAAGTGCCGTCGGATTTCATCCGATTTAACCACTTAAACAGGATTGAGTTTAGCAACCCACACGAAGGTGAGTGGTTCCAGAGAATGCAACGAGTCCACTGAGTTAAACAAGTTTACCCATTTAGTTCGGCCATAAAATCCAACATCAGGGTTTTACAAGGTTCAAAGGAAACAACAAAAGTAAAACACTAGCGGAAGCAATCGTCGGGGTCGGACATTCCTGGTGAGGCCAACCAGAACATCACTGAGTCCTCTCCTCGCCGTCCGAGGAGGGATCCCACTCGACCGTCCAGCCCGGCGGAAGCTGGGGAGGCCAAGCGCCAGCAAAGGAGGGGTTGGGAGCAGCAACTTCACCTGAAAAACAGGAGCCACAACAAGGCTGAGCTACTAAGCTCAACAAGACTTAACCGATAGGAGTCAGCTACTCCTCCTAGACATGCAGGGCTTTTTGGCTGAGGGGGTTTGTTTGCCAAAAGCACTAGTAACCCTATTTTCCAGTTTTAGCTCCGGTTCTAGGTTCATTTACCAGTCTAGGTTTTGCAACCTATTCTAAGCAATCATAGATCCGAACAAGATGTGTAGATATATCAACAAACATGTCATCATCAGATTCCTCATTTACTCAGGGTGACATAGCGATCAAGCAATCTCAAACTGTGAGAGGCAGACGAATCGATTCGAGTTCTTTAACCATGCATGGTGAACCTAGCCTCACGACATCCGCGCACCCGGAGGTCGCTTCCTGTGTCGGCCTTCCCCATCAATCCCCTAACCCGTGTCGGGCCCATTTCCTTTGGTGTAAGGTTCCACAGACCCGGCCTCTGCCGTCCTGTGACCACGCTTACCACCACGTGCGACAACCAGCAGGGGAAACTCCATTCCAAGAACAATGGGGCGACCGCTCATGTCTAGGTTCAATCTGGTACTAGGCTTCCTCATCCCATACTAAGTATGAGGCTAGTACTTTCAAACACTTGATCACGAACACCACCACTGTCGGGCCTTAGCAAGATTTCATAGACAGACGGGGCGACCACCCGTCCATCAAAGAGTTACCAAAACCCTGCCCCGTCCATCGTCCTTATAGTTGTAACAGGAGAGTAAACAAGCAACTCCTACAACTCGCGAGTGACAGGAAATCACTCGGCTTTTACTGTCTCCTAGTTAAGCAATGCATCTACTCGGTCCAACAGCTAGTACTCAGATCATGGGGGTAACTGAGTCATGCATCTAGGGTTTCAAACAACTCCTATACGTAAATGCACAATCATGTTACAGAAGGCATGCGCAAGTCTGGTAAAACACATAGGGTTTTCATGCAACCGGGGCTTGCCTTCAAGCAAAGAGGACGGAAACTGCTCGACTTCTGGGGCGACTTCGGCTTCCGCGGGCAGGAACTCAGCTACAGCTTCCTCTTCTGGTGCCGGGTGAAGCTCGTAGAAGCCGTCGGCGAGGTGCATCTCTACACGAATGCAATGCAAGGGTTAGCTTAGACAGTTATTTCAACAGCGACACTGGCTCGCCTGAGCCCAGAAACTCGCGACAAAGAGCAGGAGGGTATGGAGGTTCAAGAGAGCTGATGATGATCAAGAGGTAAGGGTAGGAAAGGGACTCATGATCTGATCCTTGAACTAGAGGATGTGGGAAAACTAGGGATCCTCAGACGCAAGCGCTGAAGGGTTCCAAGGTTTTACACATACACCCTCGGGTTGAAGAAAAAGATCACAGCCGAGCCCTCGGGCGAGGCGGATAAGGGTCGGCGGAACAGATAGGGTCGGGCGAGACGGACTGGGGTCGGCAACTCACCTTCTTTCTGAAAGGAAAGCTCGGGGTCGGGAAGAAGCAGACTTGGGCGAAGGGACTAAGGCTTGAACCACGACTAAGACCGGGAAAGCTACGGCGGCGTCGGCGCTTCTTGCTGATCACAAGAGAGCTTTTACGCAGCACGGAGGAGCAAGCTACTGGGTGACTTGGAGAAAACTGAGAGAGAATCTGAGAGCAGAGCTCCTCAGGAACTTGGTGTGTGGCGCTAGGAGCTTGAGCAGGGAGCGAGAGAATGGCTGAAGGCAACAATGGCGGAGGGAACTCCGGTGGCTGGTGCATTCCTTTTATAGCTGCTGGAACAGAGGAAAGGAAGCGGCGCGGGAGAGAGAGAAGGGGAGCGGCGCGAAGGCCGGGGAGAAGCAATGGAGTGCTCTGCCGGGGCGGCGATTGAGCGAAGAGGGCGGTGCTGCAGAACTCCGGGGGTGACGCCAACGATCATTGCGTTCTGCCGTCAGGGCGGCGTAGGAGCGGGTAGACCGGTGGTTGAGATTTGGCGGAAGGCGGGCGTCGTCGTGCGGAAGATTTGATAGAAGCGACCGGTTTAACGGCGCTAGAATCGAGGGCGCGCAGGTGAGAAGACAGGCAGCCGTGGGCGCGCGGGCGAGCGCGGAGCAACAGATTGTCGGGCGGCTTCTGACAGGGCGGGGAAAGGAGCTGTCGCGGCCGCGGTCGGGGTTGGCGATGAAGGAATCGTCGTGTAGCGGAGACCAGGCGGCGCGACTGTGGTCGAAGGGACGGAAAAGACGGGCGACATCGGGCTCTGGCGGCGTGATGATGGGCGCAGGAGGCGAGGTTCTACAGAAATGTTGCAGAGGGCTTCCGCTGCCATTGGGGAAGGGGGCGCGAGAACCCACTTGGTCGCTTGCCAGAGACAAAACTGAGCGGCGGCGTCGGAGAAGACGAGCCACGCGGCAGGAAGACTCTGAAGCGGGCATGCAACTCGAGTGCGCCTGTCGCGGAGGATCTGGGGGAAAAGATCTCGCGGGTCCACCGGTGGATAGAACGGACGCTTGAGGAAAGCTTAGCAGGATCCGACGGTGGGCTGAGCTCGCCAGGGTCGGGGAAGGAGCGAAACGGAGAGGGGTCGGATCTCAGGGGTCGGAATCGGCTGAAGGCTGAGCACTCGGCGGGGGAAAAACAAGGCAGATGACCATGATCCAGGGCTCTGATTAAGATTAACTCGGAAGGTTTAGGGGTCGGTTGTCACACCAAGCCTCCCACATCCCGCCTGGTAATTCCAAAATTAGTCCCTCCTCCTCTTCCCGTCAAATAACCCTAGTAGATCTGCGGCGGCGGCAGCAAGCGCGACCTCGACAGCACCGTCAAGCTGGACTGGTGTTGGGCTACCTCAGCTACAAGTGGCGGGCTTCCTCGGCGACGAGCTTGAAGCTGCAAGATGGTTCAAGGCCATCGCTTCATCGGCTTCCCCGAGGCTGCCATGCTCGAGTACGTGCGAAGAAGACCGAGAAAGTGGCGGATGCCCGAGCTGCTCCATCGAGGCAGCATTTGTCACTTCCTTCTCTTCATGTTTGTCAGGTCAGCGGTCTCCTCACCAAATTGCTAAATTCAATTATTAGATTGCTTCCCCATGCTCTTTAGCTTTCAATATTGTAGTTGCATGCTTTGGTGAATGTGGATCTGATGTACCCTATTGCGAGAGTTGGTGAAAAATTACTGCTCCACCAGATCCTATTTATCTTTCACCTTTTCCAATAATTATTTTTGTGCCAAGTCAAATTATTTATGTGGTTTGTAGAACTTAATAGATGAAATTATTAGTTTTCTTCCCCATGCTCTTTGGATCTCACTATTGTAGTTAGATTGGGGAATGCGGATCTGTTGTACCCTATTGGTAGAGTTGGTGAAAAATTACTACTCCAGCAGAGCCCCTTTATCTTTCACCTTTTTCAATAATTATTTTTTTGCCGAGTCAAATTGTTTATGTGGTTTGTAGAACTTAATAGATGAAATTGCTTCAGTTTATGAATGATCTCAACCTTTGCTACATGTTTTTGTGCTTGTCTATTTGTCCGCTCTTAATTTATATGTAAACAAATGCATTAACTGAAGTTTTTTGTAGAACGTAATAGGTGAAATTATTTCAGTTTGTAGACGATCTCAACCATTGCCACATATTCTTATGCTTGGATATTTGTTAGTTCTTAATTTATACTTAAACAAATGAATCAATTGAAGTTTGACTATATCCTGTTTCAGCCGGCCAAAGGGTCAACATCTGTAGTCGCTCCTGATCAGTCCAGCTCCGGGGTAACAAACTAAACATATGATGATTATTGATATTCCTTCTTTCATCAATTACAAGATCACAATCTGATTTCAGATCCACTATTGCTAGATGGAAGTTCTCAAATCAATGCTGCTTCTTGCTGAAAAAAAAAATCTAATGAGGCAACGGAGTACTCAAGAAAACTCTACCAAATCCTTATGCAGCAGTGTTGATGGGGAACAAGTTGACGCTGACAAGATGGGGTACAACTTCGACAACGGTTTGTTGCTCAATAGCAAGAGTTAGCTACCTTGAAAAAGAAGATAGAAGAATTAGAATCAACTCTCAAATTGCAGTTAGCCGATATTGAAAACTTGAAGAAGGTAACACAAGATAGTGAAGCACTCTTTCGTCGACTGCTAACCTATACAAGAGGAAGATGTTAAGTCTATTTTGTCTCTTGAGATTATGACCTGGATGCAGCCTTGTTAATCTCTATTCTTTGTGAGACAGTTATTTTGTAATAGTTTGTGATATGTGATGAACAATATAGTAGTGGGGAACAATAATTTATTTTCTTGTATACATAAATATGTGTGTTCTGTTATTTTGCCAACCGGGTCGGAATTGAAATGAAATCAATTATTTGTCAGGCCCGATTGGTTAAATTTATATTTGCCTTAAGTGGGCTTAGCCCACATGTAATTGGGCCAAAAGTCAATTTCATTCATAAATCGGGACTAAAAGGGCCGCAAACAATTTGCACAACTTTTAGGCTCGATCCAACAACAAATGGGCCTACTGGAATTAATTTTGGGCTATATGAACAACATTTGCCTGTGGGAACAATTTTGGGCTCGACCCAATAACAAATGGGTCTACTGGAATCAATTTTGGGCTATCTTAACAACATTGGCTTGTGGGAACAATTTTAGGCTCGACCCAACAACAAATGGGCCAAATTCATTTTATGATGAAACAATTTGTCACAATTATCATGCCACATCGGATGCCACATCAAATTCTATCCATCAAGACCAAACAGTAGGAACCAATTTATGACGTTTCTGTTTGACGAATCGTAGGCGAATAATCTTAGTGACGCAGCGGAATAAGGAACGTCGCTTGTCGTGGTTGATGACACTCGACTAATGACGAAGGGTTTTCATCACTCCCACGTCATAAATCACGATTTATGACGTAAAAACGTATTTATGACACCTTTTAGTTCGTTATAGGTCGGAAGCTTTTTCGTAGTGTCTCGCCAAAAAGAGCCTTGGCTACTCCCAATGAAAGTTTTATTTTCATTAAATAAGCTATCACGGCAGTATTTTTAAGATGTGACATTAAGAGAGATGCAGGGGTTTCGTCTAGATAAAAATCACGTCTGCATTGTTTCAAAGGTGATCTGTCTCTTTGCATGTATTCACATATGAAATCATGTCTGCATCGTTTCAAAGGTGGTTTGTCTCTTGCATGTATTCCCTATGAAACAACAAAATAAAACAAAGTATTATATGAGCTATTGCATCAATGTAACTTAGTGCTATGTTGCTCATGTAGCATTTTGAAAAATATAAACATGAAATCCTTACGGGAATGGCCTTATTAACTTAACCAAGGGAAACGCTCGTAGGTGTTGAAATAGTTTCAGCCTGCTCGGACGTGTTGAAACACAGAAGAAACACGTCTCCATTATCTTAAGCTCCATCGCAGAAGAAACACAGCAGTATCGTCGTTGGGCTTTTGCCAGCTAGAGGGAGAGAGAGCAAGCATCAGTAAGTTGGCCCATTAGCGGGACGCGATTGAAGCCTGCTGTCCTCCTCCAGGAGGCAGAAAAAACCTGGATGGCCCTTGGTCCACGGCCCATTAGTGGGCCGCGTAGGAAGCCCATACCACAAGGCCTAAAAGATGAAAAACAGTTCTAGCGGCTCAGCCCACGTGCTGCTACCTTCCAATCTTTTTTTTCCCTGTTGAAAAAAAATAAGAAAACAATGTATGGCTGGCTCAGTGGTTGTCTGAGGTTCATCAAGTGTTTTCGCCCGACTCCCCTAAAAAAAAAGTGTTTTCGCCCGCCTTCTCGGAAGCCTCGAGCACCTTCTCTCCGTCCTCGGCCATACGCACGCAGCGCTGCGTGAGCTGGCAGCCCGTGCGGAGCCGGGATCTGGTACAGCATATGCACGCGGCTACGTGGCCTGCTCGATCCCTGATCCTGACCAACTGCCTGTCACTCCCCCCTCTTTTCCAAAAAGCGAACCCCCCCCCCCCCCGACCTTGTTTATTCGCCAACGAACGAACGAACGAAACAAACGAACGGCTTTACCCCACCAATCGCGACGCTTGCTGATGCCCGCCTGATGCTACCTAACCTCAGATCTAACAAAACCAAACCATACTCCCTGCAATGCATGCTCACGTAGTAGTACGATCCAATGTTCGACGGTGCGTGCACAACAAACAACCGGAGTAGTTTCCATCCGTCCACGAACCCACTATTCCAATCGCCGCCAGGGGCAGCGAGCGGCACCACACCACCACTGGCCACTGCCAGAACAAGGCAACCGCTCCTCCACGGATCCGCCGGGCCGGCTGACGCCAGCGGCCTCCCCACGGCGGCCTCGTGCCCCGTGCGGGCGGGCCCGCGGACAGATATCCTAATGCGCAGCACGGGTGGTGCGATCTCATCGCCGCAGTGAGGTGAGACCACCGGCATGACAGCGCGATTAGGGCTGGGGGTCAGCAGGCAGGCAGAGGAATCCCCGAATCCTCCCGCTAATCCCCCAAAGGTACCACCAGTAGCATAGCAGGCAACCGCCACGGCGCCAGCACATGCGCGCGGGACGCAAAGATCGCCGCTGCCGCACGGTGCCCTAAAACAAGTCGTCCCAGGAAGCTGCGACGAAGCTGCGCCAACCGCCCCTGCGCCCCCTGCGCCCCGGGGCGCGCGCGGGCGCGGCGGTGGACTGGTGAGGTGGACGCCATCGCCCCAGGCAGCAGGAGGGAGTGCGCAACAGGGGTGGTGCCGTGGTCACTGGTCAAGTGGTCAGTGGGCGAGTGGTGGTTGGTTGACAGCCGCAGGTCGCGGGTACCGGCCCCTGTCGGTGGGGCGGGGGGCCGTTCAATGCCCCGCCAGCCTGGCCGCGCCTCGGGTGCCGCGCGTCCCAACGTCCGACGGGGCCGCCCGTGGTGACTCACCCCGCGGTACGGCCTCTGCTCCCTCCGCCGGGCCCGCGCGTCAGGGGGCCTGTACCGAGTCCGAGTGTGGACGCTGCGACTGCACCTCGCAGCTGATATTGATGGTCGAGGAAGGACTCCATAGTCCATAGTCTGACACTGCCGTTGCTTTCGAGGACTCTCTGGTCGTAGCGGTGGTCTCACTCTCGCAGTGCCGTTGCTTTCGGTTACTGTGAGCGCCACGGCCGTCCGTCCATTCAAAGCACGAGCACAACCGCCGTGGCGTCACGAAGTACTCACGTCCCAGTCCCACCATTTCTACGGACACTACCGGCGCGGTGGAGCGGCACAACACAACACAACACAACTGCACAAGCACACGTACGTGGCGCGTCGAGGGGACAGCCACGGAGCGCGGCCCACGAGCCATAACCGCCTCCCACGAAACCGCGCCGCTTTTCAAAAAAAAAAAATATCTGCGCGCCAGGCTGGCTGTCCTTATCTATCTATCGCCTGCAGCCCCATCGTCCCCAAACTGCCGGTTTGGCCCGACCCGCCCCATCCCGGGACCACCCGTCATAGGCAGTGCGCTGGGAGGAAACGACAGGCTCAGGCCCAGGCTCCAGGTCGGCCCCGAGGCGGGGGACGTACCGGGCGGTACACGCCTGTACGGCGCACGGGGCGGGGGCGGGGCCCCACGTGGGTGGGAGGGCGTGGACGGTCGCGATGATCTGGCGATGCGTGCACCCGCGCGCAGGCGCAGCGCAGGGGGGATGGACCATGCGGCTCGGTGGATGGGAGCAGGGATGGATAAGCACAGGGAGCGCGCATCGGGCTGGTTGGTGGTGGGCGCGGGTCGCGTCACCGCCGCTGCGCCCTCCATCACGCGTCTCGTCTCGTGTCGGTTCTGGTTGGGCGCGCAACGAGTCCAACTCCCCGTTCCGTTCGTTCCCCCCGCCGAGTAGGACTGGAGGAGTAGGTTCCACCGCTCTCCCCCACGCCTTGTCGTGTTTCGGGCCTCGCCGTTGCGTCGCAAGACGACGAGCAGCGGCAAACTTGCGATCGTGGCCACGGAATTCTGCCTGCGGTTCGAGAAACAGCTGGCTCCGTGCGGTATCCTATAGTACTGTGTGATGTGAGGAGCAAGGAGCTCATAACGGAGGCGTTCGAGTAGCGACATGGGAAAGGCAAGCGTGGAGCGGACGCCGTTAGGCGTTACATAACCGGAATTACCGGGCTTGCAGTTTCGGAGTTGAGTAAATTCCTTTTGTGACATTGAAAACTATACCAATCCCTTATGTACCATCCAAAATTAGAGCGTCTCTTCAGTGCCATTGATTTTAATTTCCCATCCCCTGTGTACCACTACCATCACTTTTATCCTAACGGCGTTAAAAACTCCCCTCAAATGCGTTGTTCTCTCTCCTTCTCTCCGATTCTCTTGACTTTCTCCTCTCTCTCCTGTTCTCCTGTCGCACAAATCAAGTGCCACCCACAACATAATTTCTCCAATCTCCAACACAAAATGGATTGCTAATCCATGCTACTTCACAATCTAATGTTTCAACTTTGGATTGTTGCAAAGGGAGCTTGGATTTAGCATCAAGGGGCGCGCGGAGCGAGGATGCAGGGGCGGTGGCGGAGGCAGAGTCGCACCAGGGGCACCGTCACGGGAAGCCCGGCGGCGTCACCATGGCCCGGCGCTGCGCGCGACAGGGGTGCGGGTCCGCGGTCCGGCGCGGCGACTGGATGCAGGGAGCGTCGCGAGGATGGCGGACCGAGCGGCCGCGTGCCGGGCCACGGCGCGACGCTGGGCCGACGCGCATGGATTTCAGGATAGCCATAGGATTTCTGCAGGGCCGGAGCACACGAAAGTGACACTCCAGTTGCTCAATGCCATGGATGAGCTCGTCTCCTCCAGCAGCTCTCTTTCCCCCGCCCCCATCTTCTCCCCCGCGCGGCAACCTCCTGAAGCTCGACTTCGTGTCTTGCGACGTCTCGAACAAATGGATGGGGGCCAAGACTGGCTTGACGAGCCCCTGGACCTGAATGGCACCGCGGCGGGCCGACGAGGGCTCGGGCGGCTCCGCCTACATCGCCGAGTTGCGCGACCGCGCCGAGCAGCTCGAGACCGAGGCCAGGCAGGCCTCCATTGTCACCATGGTGGCGGCGACCCACCCATTCGCCGGCGGCAACCTCGCCCTCGCCCTCGAGGAAAATTTGGAGGTGCGAATGCTCGGGCGGGAAGCGGCGGCGCTGCGCCTGACGACGACGGAGCACCACGGCCCCGCGTCCATCATGGTTGCGCTTCGGTCGCGGGACTTGGCCGTGCAGCACGCGTGCGTGCGCCGCGTGGGTGGCACCACAGTGCAGGACGCCGTCGTCGACATACCCGCCACGCTACTCCACAAGCTGCAGCAGAAAATCGAAGAAAGATGGAAGGAAGAAAGAAGGCAGGGGTGTATTCGTCTTTTTTCATAAAAGTTAACACTTGTTTGACGGCATTAGCACACATGGGATGTGAAATTAAGAATCAATGGCACAGAAGGGATTGGTATAGCTTTCAATGGTGCAGAAGGAATTTACCCTTTGGAGTTTCCATCCCCGTCCGTCCGTCCGCTGGCCGTTACCGTTACCCCCGCGCCTGGCAACGGCACTAGGCGGCCGTTTCCCACAGCCCCACGTACGAGAAGAGAGCAGGAGACACGGTTCAAATTTCGAATCCACCGAGGCAAACCGCCCCCACCTCCCCAAAGGCCGAAAACCACATGGTCAAACCGCGGAACGCTCACTGGGCTGCGGGCCCGGAGGCGCCCAGACCCACATGCCATACAGCTGGAGAAAACGACAAGACCCGGGGGCGGGTACGGCCGCGTGAGGTGGCTCCGGGGCTCGCGACGCGTGCGCCGGGCGCAGCTGTATTGCCGGTCCGGTCACTGGCCGCCGCGTCGCTATAAATACCCGCCGCTCCCCGGTCACTATTTCCCCAACCCAACCTCCTCTCCTCCCATCCTATCTCGTCTTCTCTTCTCCACTACACCACCGCCTCCACCACCACTCCCGACGAGACAGGAACCGCAAGGAACCAAAACGCCTTTCCGCTCCGCCGCTAACTGCCCACCCACCACGACCGGTCGTGTTGAATCGACGAACGTGTTTGTCGTCTTCGCCGGGCCTGTGAGATTTTCTGCTCCGGGATCGGAGATGGGAGCCGAGGCGGAGTGCGACCGGATCAGGGGACCCTGGAGCCCTGAGGAGGATGACGCGCTGCGGCGGCTCGTGGAGCGGCACGGCGCGCGCAACTGGACGGCGATCGGGCGCGAGATCCCCGGCCGGTCGGGGAAGTCGTGCCGCCTGCGGTGGTGCAACCAACTGTCGCCGCAGGTGGAGCGCCGGCCCTTCACGGCCGAGGAGGACGCCGCCATCGTCCGCGCCCACGCGAGGCTCGGCAACCGCTGGGCCGCCATCGCGCGGCTCCTCCCTGGGCGCACCGACAACGCCGTCAAGAACCACTGGAACTGCTCCCTCAAGCGCAAGCTCGCCGCCGCCACCGCCGCCTCCGGAGCGGTCGCAGGCGCGGGCGCGGACGAGTTCGAGGCGCGGCCGTGCAAGCGCGTCAGCCTCTCGCCGGACAGCCCCTCGTCGGGAACCGGCACGGTCTCCGACCGCAGCGACCTCAGCCACGGCGCCGGCGCCGGCTCCGGCTCCGGGTCCGGGCAGATTTACCGCCCCGTGCCGCGGTCCGGCGGGTTCGAGCCGGCGGACTGCGCGATGAGCCGGCCTGTCGAGGACGACGACCCGCTCACCTCCCTCTCCCTCTCGCTCCCAGGCACGGACCAGCGGTTCCACCACGACCGCGCCCATAGCCAGTTCCAGGAGCTCCCGCCGCCGCCGTCGCCGCCCTCGCCTTCCCCACCACCACCACCGGCCCCCGTCGCCGCCGCAGCGACCTCGCCGTACCCGTTCAACCCCGACTTCATGGCGGTGATGCAGGAGCTGATCCGCACGGAGGTGCAGCGGTACATGGCGAGCGTGGGCGTCCGCGCCGGGTGCGGCCCCGCGGGCGGCGCCGAGCTCTGCATGCCCCAGCTGGTGGAGGGCGTCATGCGCGCCGCCGCCGAGCGCGTCGGCGCCGTCGGGCGGATCCAGTAGCCCCGGACCAGTCCAGTCAGCCTAGGCGGAGCGCAATCTGTTCTTATCAGTAGAGCAAAAGAAAAACTTTGTCTCGAGTTTTTTCAATTTTATTTTCTTGAACTGCTGTGCGAAACCGACACAACAGTCAAGAACTGGGAAAAGAATGGGAGATGGAAATGGGAGAGAGAGGGAGAGATGCAAGGCTGAGCAAAGCTTAAGCTGCATGTAATGGTGGGTATGGCGGCGCTGCCTCCTCTGTACAGGGAACATATTCGAAATGGATCGCGCACAATCTGAACTCGCCATTTCCGCACAATGTTTGCCGTTATAACCATGCTGATTCCAGTTTCGCATTTGGGGATTGGCAGAGAAATGATGCAGGTGCGAAACCTGCCGCGTCCAACGAATCCACCAAATCGCGCAAGTTGACGATCTAGATCGGGGCGCGCATCCACCCGTGCCATAATGCGATCGGGCGCATCTGGTTTCGCCCAGCTCTGCTCTGGACTGCCCTTTCCTTTCCAGTTTCCTCCATCGCAGAACTAAAACGAATTGCTGTCGTCACATCTCGCGTTTCCTTTTCCTTCCTAATCTGGGAGCCCCAACAATCGTACTTTCAGGAGATCCATCTTTCCTGCTTGGTACGATTCAACAGATCTCTTTCTATTTGTGAAGATTTGAGATGAATTTAAGAGATATCTTGGCAAAGTAGGCGTCGATTATTTAGGAATTTGGGATGAATTGACGATGGATG
Source organism: Setaria italica (assembly GCF_000263155.2). NCBI lineage: Eukaryota > Viridiplantae > Streptophyta > Magnoliopsida > Poales > Poaceae > Setaria > Setaria italica. The sequence goes on from NC_028453.1 coordinate 32,371,899, forward strand.
TCCATACTTGAGCTTTACGACGAGGTCTCTCGGTTGCTGACCGCTCACCGGCAAATGGATGGATCTGTGGATGCCCGTGCTTTGTCGTGCGCGGAAAAGGTCGGGTGGAGCGAAGCCGAAAGGGTTGGGTTTGCTTTGCTTGTCGGCAGGTCAGAAATGGACAAGGGAGTTAGGCCTACCGTTAGCATGAAGAACGTGAGATCTTTCTTTGTTCATTCCAGCCGCTCCTTGCTCGTCACATGGCTCCATTATTTTTTTGGCGGAGAAATGGGCTTTGTTGTAGGGCCGCACTGGCCTCTAACGGGCCCTCTCCCTGCCTGGCGCAGAAGTAATGTTTGTGGGAGCCAGTTTCGGCCCGAGTATGCAGCTTAGCCCCTGTGCTTGAGCTCCCGGGGCCTTGTTGTAGCGAGTGGTTTCCTCGAGCTGAGCTTTTCTGCAGCCTACCATGCTGAGAAACACTCATGTTTGAGACACCATTACAAGGCGAAGGAGAGGAGAAAATTCACTAAGCAAAGCGACGCTTCTCAAGCCGAAGCATCGAGCGTTTGCCACTCAAAAATTAGTGGGTGAACTCCAAAACATGCATGCTTCAAGTTCATTTTTTTTCAGAGAGTCCACGGGCGCTAAGAATTAAGAAAGCCCCCCTGTTCCCTGAATTTTTTAACCTGAGAAATGGGCTTTGTTCCTTCCAAAAAAAAGAAATGGGCTTGCTGCAGATGCAGCCTGGTAACGGCCCCGGCCCGTGTGCAGCAGCCAGTTTCGGCAATAAGTTTCACTACTCTTCTCTGCCCGCTTTGTTATTATTGAGCGCCTGAGCGGCCTTTTTTTTTTTCTTTGAACGAGTTGAGCGGCCATTTTAGCAAACTGTTTCGTGCTGTAAAAGCCATGGTGGAAGGTAAAAATCAAACAGGCGACTGGACGTGCTCAAGCAAGTATATATATGTTAGTTTGTTTAGCCATTTTGAAAGAGAATCGATGTTTGGTTGTGGCAATCGAATCCGTTACCTAAATAATATCTATACAAGCTTATTATCCCTTCTTCTCCATCGTAATCAAATACAATACTCACACCGTAATCTGATTACATTAACAGAGTGCAACCAAACAAAGAGGGTAATCACCCATTCCGCCACCAAATACACTGTAATCTGATTCACTATGCATTTACGTTACCTTAGCATGAACCAAACATTATCATAAGTTTAGATTTTTCCAAAGTTAAACCTTTCCAACTTTGACTATCAATATCTCTAAAACTAATTTATCGATAAAGTCAGTGTTAGCGCTCTCCTTGACAAAAACTAGCATACTCTATCGAATTCTAGTCTAGGTAGCTCCAAACGGATTCTAAGTTTTCTGGTAAGTGTCCGATCACATACGTGTTGGTCCCTCGGGTTATAAAAATTTTCGGTTTCTTTCTCCCTTTATGATAATCCTAAAGTTTCCCTAAACCAACTTCACCATCTCTATCTGGCTGTCACATCTGATGGCCATGACAAGTCCAAGTCTAGTGACGCTCGCACGTACGTAGACCTATCTCACCTAGCAGCCATGACAAGTCCATGATAACAACAAAGTTGATAGTTGCTCAGGCAAGGATCTTGAAGAACGTTGGTTTTTAGTTTTCACGGTGAACAGAGGTGTCGTGGAGATGAAACCATAGGAGAAGAGGGGGCACATGCCCTTGGACGACAAATACACAATATACCATATATGATAGTTGATAGTATATATTCACTTTGTTCCAAAATAGAATAACATCTTGTTAAAATTTTGTCCCATAATTTAGATCAGCCAGCCTGGCCTACCGTAATAAAACACATGATCCATCTTCTTGGGTTAATCTCATGCATGCATGGCAAATCCATGCATCTATGTCAATTTTGGCAAATCAAGCTACATACGAACATAAGTAATAGTGGGATGAATTACAAGTATCCTTCCATCATGCTACGCAAACATGTTCCTCTTCCTCTTTCCATTAGCTACCTTTTCCATTCTTCTTCAAGGTTTTTTTGGAAACAAAAAATTTCATGAAACAAAAAGATCTCGGTTTTAGAAAACTACCACGCATCTAACCATCTACACTTTAGTACCACAAAAAGACCACATAATTTGAAAACATACCACTCCATCACATCTTCTCTTCCTCCTTCGACCTTATCTACTTGTTGCTCCTTCGACCTTATCTACTTGTTGATGCTGTTGGATGTTTCCCAAAAACCTTATTTCGCCTCTCTCAGTACAGGATCACAAGAGTGAACGGTTTTGGATCTCCCCATACACATTGCTTGGTGGAGTAAAGACAACCATCATATTACTTGTACAATGAACAAAACAGTATACCCGAATTGAGACTAATTATTATTTTGCGTCCATCCAATATAAATCTATGGAACCAGCATTTTTCAGCTTGAATTTATGTTGGTCATTGTACATCCCTATTTTTAAGCTGCTCATTGAGACAACCTCATATTTTTGTTTGGTCAGCTTGAAAATCCAACACTGATGCCTGCCTATGCATAGACGTGGGACCAAGACATGACCCAAGTCGTCCTATTTCTTTGGCTAGTCTAAAATATTTGTGGTATATTTTTGACGCACCGAAAGGAAAGAGTGTCTTTTTTTAGAGTAGAAGGAAATGCGGTTGATGAACATATAGTCACTCCACTTGGCATGAGAGGAGACAATCGACGAGCTGAATAGGTCGCAAAATTCAAACGTTTGATGCCAGGGCATGGTCAATTTCGTTTCAGATGAAATCGAAGGTATAGTATTCGGAAAAAAATATTGTTCGAACCAAGATGGCGTCTACACTGAAGAAAATTAATTCGAAGAGCAACTAATTTACGGTTGCTTGGAAAAAATGAAACTAGTGGTCGATCTCTTTCTTTCCGCTTTCGCTTCCACTCTTTTAATCACCATTTTCTTTTTGGACCTATACCATCCATAGCACGTGCCATCCGCACATGGTCCGCCTGACCTAGTCCTCACCCAAAATCCCCTAACTCCAGGATCCATTTATATACCAGAACTATACGTCTTTACAAAAATATTGCTAGAAAAATTTGGCGGAAAATTTGTAAACAAAAGTTTGTGAAAAAATTGAAAAAACATTGTAAAATGTTCCAGAAAAAATTGAATAAAAATTTTTGAAAACAAAAATTTAGAAGGAAAAATTGTGGCAAAAAATTGCAGGGAAAAAACTTTGGAAGGATCAAAACAAAAAGTTATAAAAAAATATTGGAAAAGGAGAAATAATGAAGAAAAAGCTCCAAAACAAAATTCTGGGACAAAAAGTTATGAACAAAAGAAAAGTTCGAGCAAAAACTTTGGAAGGAAAAAATCAGTAGGAAAAATTTCTAGAAAAGAAAAAAGAGAGAAAAAAATGTCGCCCGGTGAGATCCGGCGGAGCCTTCCGCGCTCCGACCCGCTCGTCGTGGCTCCCTCCCTAAAGCTCACTTAGCCACCACCGCTCCCTCCCTTGAACTCGCTGAGGCCGCCGCTGCTCCCTTCGGGGAGCTCGCCGTGCCCACCACCGCTCCGGCCCGCCCGCCACCGCTCGTGCACGACGAGCTCGCGGCAGCACTCCGACACCCCTAGCCCAGCTCGCACGTGGAGGCACCCCTAGCCCAACTCGCATGTGGAGGCTTGCTGTGCCCCGTCGCCGCCGGGTAGGGCCGGACCCGCGGAGGTCGAGCTTCGCCGCCGGTCACCTCGATCCCGCGCGAGCAATTCTGGTCGCCTGGATTGAAGAAGAGATCGAGCTGCGGAAAGGAGAAAGGGAATGGACATTGCCGGGAGAGAGAGGATGGGGAAAGTGAAAGCCGTTGGGACCCACCATATGGTGATATGCTCGGAAGTGGTTGCTGTGGCTGAGCTGCAGCTGAGGCTGCGGCAGCACGCTTGCAGCTACTTGTGGCAGCAGCTACAGCTACTGCAACCAGCCTGTAGCCTCAGGGGGTGTTTGTTTCTTTAGTCCCTCCTAAAATTTCTGTCACATCGAATGTTTAAATACTAATTAGAAGTATTAAATATAGACTAATTACAAAACCAATTGCACAGATGGAGACTAATTTGCAAGACGAATCTATTAAACCTAATTAGTTCATGATTTGATAATGTGATGCTACAGTAAATATGTGCTAATGATGGATTAATTAGGCTTAATAGATTCATCTCGTGAATTAGCCTCTATCTGTGTAATTAGTTTTATAATTAGCTCATATTTAGTCCTCCTAATTAGCCTCCGAATATTCGATGTGGCATAAATTTTAGGAGGTCCTAAAGATCCAAACACCACTTCATTTTACTAGTTAGCACTCATCTATCACTTGTACAATAGGAAGCTTTTTACTGAAAAATTATTTGAGCTGCATCCGATTTTTTGACACGGAGCCCATCAGCTGGCTGTGCAGCAGCTGCTGCTTGAGCTACAGCCGAGCAGCTGGACTGTGCAGCTGCGGCTACAGCTGGTGAAAAAGCGCAAGCGAACGGAACTGAATCCGAATATTCAAGAATCACGATTGGTTTACTCCACGAATCAACTGGGATCTCGTTTTTCTTTTCCAACTCCATCAGCTAATATCGGTTCTACATCGTATTCCTACATGTAATACCCGATCACCAGCTGGCAATCGTAACGTTTCCCAATCGCCCCCGTTGGCCTGTGTATAAACATGCCACCACGATGCGTCGACCAAACGCCAGCTATTTTCCCTCCGATCAATCCGAAGGATTAGCTAATTCCTCCGTCTTCCTCGAGACTTGTCCTCGTCTCCTTACGGCCACGCACCCCTGCCGGTTCCGACAACGATGGGCAGCGACGCGTCGGAGAGGACGGCCGTAGGGTGGGCGGCGAGGGACGCCGGCGGCCACCTGTCCCCTTACTCCTACACTTTGAGGTGAAAACACAGATCTGAAATTTTCTGCCACTTCAAATCTGAAAATTTTCTTAAAAAATCTGAAAATTTCGTGCATGTTGAATTTTTCGAATTGTGCGCAAGATCATCATGGTAGCGTGTGATTCTCTTATTGAATTATTGGATGACTGAATTGTCATTGTGAATCGTGTGCCGATCTGCAGAAAGACTGGCCCGGAGGATGTGGCGATCAAGGTTTTGTACTGTGGGATTTGCCACACGGACATCCACCAAGCCAAGAACCACCTCGGCATGTCCCGTTACCCTATGGTCCCTGGGTAAGCGCAGTTTCTTCCTGACAATCAGTTACGTACTGCAAGAATTTTCTTCCTGTAAACAAAGTAAAATTCATGAAAGAAAATCAACAATGTACAATGCATGAACTTAAAATACAAGGACGCATCGCCTAATATTCGGTAGTATTCATGCATATGCTGCAAACATGCAACTTTTAGTAAAGTCGCAATCAACTGTATTACAGTATAATCTCTAGCTTGCATAATGGTTATTGTAGAGTCATCTTTCTTGCATGGTTGAAGATTTGGTTTTAGCTTCCAAGTGAGCAACAGACGGTTCACGGTTTTAACTTCGAAAATCTGAATAAAATATTTTAAAAGGACATCAGACAGCGACAGTTTATTTTTCTTCAGAAGTATGTAATGCAAAACAACACATGTTTCTGATAACTGATTTCATCTTGTTGGTGAGACCAGTCACGAGGTGGTTGGTGAGGTGGAGGAGGTGGGAGCCGAGGTGACCAAGTTCCACGCCGGCGACGTCGTCGGCGTCGGCCTCATCGTCGGGTGCTGCCGCCAGTGCCACCCCTGCAAATCAAGCAACGAGCAGTACTGCAGCAAGAAGATCTGGTCGTACAACGACGTCTACCCCGATGGCAAGCCTACGCGGGGCGGCTTCTCCTCCGCCATGGTCGTCGACCAGAAGTAAGCAATCAACTGAAACACACATAGACACACTCTGATGTTGACACATGACAGATCGACCTTTGGAAAGATCAATGAAGAATAATCTGATTTCTTTTCTCCGCAGGTTCGTGGTGAAGATTCCGGCGGGGATGGCGCCGGAGCAGGCGGCGCCGCTGCTGTGCGCCGGCGTGACGGTGTACAGCCCGCTGAAGCGGTTCGGCCTCGCCACGCCGGGTCTCCGCGGCGGCATCCTCGGGCTGGGCGGCGTCGGCCACATGGGCGTGATGGTCGCCAAGGCCATGGGCCACCACGTGACGGTGATCAGCTCGTCGGACCGGAAGCGCGGGGAGGCCGTGGACCACCTCGGCGCCGACGCGTACCTCGTCAGCACCGACGCCGCGGCGATGGCCGCCGCCGCCGGCACGCTGGACTACGTCATCGACACCGTCCCCGCGCACCACCCGCTGGAGCCCTACCTGGCGCTGCTCGGGCTCGACGGCAAGCTGGTGGTCATGGGCGTCATCAACCAGCCGCTGAGCTTCGTCAGCCCGATGCTGATGCTCGGGAGGAAGTCCATCGCCGGGAGCTTCGTGGGGAGCGTGGAGGAGACGGAGGAGACGCTGGCGTTCTGCCAGGCCAAGGGCGTGACGTCGCAGATCGAGGTGGTGAAGATGGGGTACGTGAACGAGGCGCTCGAGAGGCTCGAGCGCAACGACGTGCGTTACCGCTTCGTCGTCGACGTCGCCGGCAGCAATCTTGACGATGCTTAGTCCTTCGAGGCTTGATTTCCTGTGCTATAAGTGCCTAAGTTTCTTTTTGTTGCCTAGTCTGCATATTGAAAGGGCGTGTCCACGGTTTGGACCTTCCCGCACTGGTGGAGACAAATTATGTTTCGTTCTCTTTTCGTTCTGTGGTTCTCTCTAGACATTGGACCTTTTGTTCTTTTTTCCGGAGCTCTACAAACTGGGACAATCTTCTACATTTTAAAATTACTATCAGAATATTGGGCGTTGCTACGGTGCTGTACTCATGGATTTTTTTCTTATTAAAATCGTTGACCTTTTTTAAAAAAATTTGCCATTATATTTTTGTTTAATAAATTAAATGGATGTCTACCTTTTTACTAAGAAGCCTACAGAATTTTGATTTAATATATATTTTATGATACTCATGTAATCATTAAATTCATATTATTTTTATTTTATAAGCAAGAAGGTTCCTTGATAAAAAATTAGTTAGGTGGAATAGCCGTCTTCATCCCTCAACTAGCCACCGAGGTTCAATTTCGTCTCTAAACTATCAAAGTGGCTACTTCAATCCTTAAACGGTTATATAACTTGTGTTGCTGATAGAATAAGGGAGAGTGCTTTACTTATACAATAGAGGTGCATTGAAGAATTAAGATAACATGAAGAGATCCCCCTCTCTATGACGCTATCCTCCATCTATTCAGGAATTGACCTCCGTTGCCCCAAACCACCTTTGAGTCTGTAGCATCTAAAAAACCACATTAGAATTGTTAGACACAAACAAAAAAGGATTGCCCACTTCAGTTGCGCCAAATTGCGACAAACCCGCTAGCCGTCCGCGTCGTGATGTTAAACCGATAACCAACATGCCACGAGAAAGTTAAACCCAAGCATCGTTTGAGCGAAACCCCTAGCTCGCCAGGAAAACTGTCCACTTCCCATCTCCTGCTCTTATCTGCGAATGAGCGGTTAGGTTCAACCTTTTCTTTTTGAGATTAAGGATCTTCCTCTACAATTACAATGCATTCCAAGCACGACACTTTTTTTTTGCGAAAGACATCAAAAAGTGCCTCATATCTAATTTATATCAAGGAAAACAATAGGTGGTACAAACGAAGGATAACTTGACACAAAACGACATCTAAAAAATAAAATTACACCAAAGAGCTTTCTGGTCGTCTTCTTCCTTTGATTGTTCGTCGTCCATCGGAGCTTGAAAAATGCACTGGAAAGACGGCAAGGGAAAGGAACACCTGCAAACGCCCTCGCCACACAAGGCTTTGAAGGTTGCAAAAACCACTCGCTACTAATTAACAACGAGATCTAGAAACCACTGAAAAAGCATCAGTTGGGGGAACACCCCAAGCAACGCAGGCTTGCAATCCATCACCACCAAAATAGAGGGTTGAAGAAATCAGATCTTGTCACAGAACAAACCAAAAGAAGAGGTCGAAGTCGCCACAACAGAAGACAACCAACTGCATCTTCTAAATGACACACCAACTGAGAAGATCTAGAAAGAACCTACAAATTTGGCAGAACCAACTCTCGCTGGCCCTTAGTCGGTGTCGGATCGGAGAGACCTTATTCCACAGTGTCGTCATCACCACCACCTCACCAATGTCGCTAGAGAACCAAACCTAGAAGAAAAAATACAAGACTAGTTTTGTGAAGAGCACGGGTCCCCGCTCCTCCACCTATCGGCGAGGCTACCGAAGGGACAGAGGAGGGGGACCAAGGTGGCGGCAACAAGAAGGGCCTAGCGACGGCGATAGGTTTTTGGGGCACGTGTGAGATCTTATTTTTTAACACTTGATAGAGGTGTTTCACACTTACCTTGCCTCATCGCTACACGTCATGCGCATGGTTGCGGGCCTCCTGGGACTGGTTGTGCCCGTGGCTGGCTATTGCTAGTGCTTGCTCTTGCTCCTCATTGGCTAAGGTTGAGAATTGGAAGATATCGAAGGTAAGAACTAAGAGCTTACGTCGAGACGAGTAGGAAGATCAATGCATTGGGCATTTGCATGGTCAACTCTCTAGTTTCCAAATAAAAGAAGGATTGCAACATATTATGAACTATACATTATCATTAGATTAATGGTCCAAGAAAGTATCAATGTGGGACAAGGACATGTGCCCCCTCCTCCCCATTGCCCATGTGCATCATTATTGTCTTTACCTCCGTGAGGCCGCCTCCAACGGGAGACAACGTTGCCGGCTGAGTCAACTTTCAACTGACGTGGCAAAGAGAGAATGAGCAAAAGTCATTTCCGTAGCGACTATTAAGCTTCGCGATAGCATGTACTCCCTCTGTTCCAAAATGTAGGTCTTTTTTTTATTTTTTTAGATATATAAATTTTGCTACGCACTTAAATATAAGGTTATGTCTATATACATAACAAAATTTATGTACCTAGAAAAGCCAAGACGACAAACATTTTGAAAGAGAGGGAGTAGGTTGAGGTCTACACAAAAAAGTGATGAGCAGAAAGGGTGAGAGAGACTAGGTGAAAAATAAGAGAGGCTTAGATAAATAAATAGTAACATACGGGTCCTACAAAATTTTGACAATGTATCAAAAGTTAGATTGTTAAAGTAGTCGTCTCTTGTGACATCTCTAAAGTATCATGGAGTGACTTAGCGCTAATACCTGTTCAAATCTTTGGAGGAGACCTGACAATGTTGTCGGTCCTAATCCTACCATACATGATCTGGCCGGTAGAGTTTTTATAGTCCGCAATGCCTTTTCAAATCGTAGCCTTGCCATGCCATACCGTATTGGCACGGTATTTTCTTTAGGAAAAAGTCCAATTTACCACCCTTAAATATATAGTTTAGGTTCAAATAACCCCTACTGTAACAAAAGGTTTACTTAACTCCTTACTTTTGCTAAACCGGATCAAAATAGACCTTCAACACATAGTACTTGAAACCTGATTTGCTGATTTGGCTTCTTAAAACTGGTTTTGCTGATTGGACTGACATATCTTCTGCATATGTGGCAAGTATGTTTAAGTTCAAAATATCTCCTTCCCTACCAGAGTGCTAATCCAACCTTTGTATCCTTCCCCATCTCTCCAGTTTGTCACGCGTGTCTGGCTTCGCCGCCGCCGGCAGCGAGGTGACCATGCGCCCAGTGCCCTGTCGCCGCTCAATGGGTGAATGGGAATGCGATCTGCACACGATCAGAGCTAAATGCTATAGGATTAAGATCCTGTTTGGATACACAATGCTAAACTTTAGCACAGTGCTAACTTTAGCACCCTCAAATGGAGTGCTAAAGTTTAGCACATTAGGTGAGAAATGACTACATTGCTCTCATTTATGACTGGCTTGGGGAAAAGTGGAGAGGAGAGAGAGGGGGGCAGCAGGGGAAAAAATGGGCTTGAGACCACTTTTAGCACCCATTAGCACCTTTTAGCACCCCTTGGGTGTGCTAAAGAAAATGGGGTGCTAAACTTTAGCACATCCCTTTTAGCACCCCTGTTTGGGAGCCCAAGTGCTAAAAGGTGCTAAAAAGTGGGGTGAAAGTTTAGCACCCCTCTCCAAACACCCCCTAAGTGGTTCTTCAAATCTGAATTGAGTGGTCTGGTAAAAAAAAAATCTGGCGTGGACATCAACCCCATTAACTAGCTATGGCATGCGCATCAAACCAATTAAATGCTATATAGGATACACAGAAATTTGCCGTATGAACAGGCTACTCCTTGTGTGCACACTAAACCACCAAATTCAACTCTGAATTAACTGGCCAGTAACACAAACGTGGAAACACATTGGTTGATGGTCCTACGTCAAATTTTTGTCTATCCAAATCCTAGCCACCAATGTAACAGGGAACATCCAAATTGAACCGCACATTGGCTACGAAAACACACCTGGTGACATTGTTTCTCGCTGATCAACTTGTGTACCTCGTGATCAATCGCCTGGTTGATCTAGCTGCCGGCGCAGAAACCGGAAACAAACGACGGAGACACCGCCGCCAGGCCTAGCGACGGGTATACGAGAGAGAGAGAGAGGAGGCAGGGGATCCCAGACCTAAATATACTTGCCACGTAGGCTGCTGACATATCAATCTAGTCAGCAAAACCAGTTTCTAAATCAATCCAATTAGCAAATCCGGTTTCAATTATGTATTAAAGGTATATTTTGATCCGGTTTAGTAAAAGGAAGGGGTTAAGTAAACCTTTCATTAATTTAGGGGGTTATTTGGACCTCAAGTAGCTATACTTGAGGGTAGTAAATTGGACTTTTTCCTTTTCTTTATAGCCAAAGATGTTGGTAGGCACATGTCACATAAATAAGTATTTCCTTGGAGGCAGATTTATCTACTTTCCTAGAAATGACTTCACGTAAATATAGTTAGTTGCCCATGGGAACGTGTCACTTTCCAAAGCTAGGGTACCCCTAACACCAGCTTTAATGGAAATTCATAGGAGTTTCATGAGTATTAAATTATATACCACATCAGCAATTTTACTGGCTTGGCAAGGTCATTATCAGGAGAAAGAAAGGGAAATTTCACCAGATGTGTGAGGAGTTTCACATAAACAAGTACAGTTATCAAGTTCTTAATTTTGATAATTGTATAATGAAATTGTGCATGAGACTCGACTAGCCTGATACCGAGAACAGAGGAGCAAAATGCAAACAAAAAGTTCTAATATAAGTTCTGTTTTTACATCATTATATTAAAAAGGCAGGTAATTCTCATAACACGTTTCACAATATTTTCAATTTCAGTATATGCTCTCGTATGCGACAGTTGAACAGTGTGTGTCAGATTTACCCTATCTGAAAGTTTCCAAGATACTGTACGGGGTTTATAACTAACGAAAGTCTGAAAGCACAGAATTCGGAGAATTTTCGACAGAAGTGTTCCCTCCTCGGCCCATCTCTCCCCGCACTCCCTCCCTGGCCGCACGCGCAGGCCGGGCGTCAAGCCGTGACAGGTGGTAGCACGTGAGGATTTGAACGTGCAAAGAAAAAGATCCGTTGCGTCACTGCCTTGCCCGCGCCGGATATGCTGACTCTTTGACCGGTCCGTTCCGTTCGTTGAAAACTGAAATCCAACGTCCTGGAGTGACAGGACACATGAGTCCTTCCTGACGTGACAGGCTGCGGAATTTGGTACCGCCAATATATGGCCTAGTTTGGCAGGCTTCCGGCTCCTCCTAAAACGGCTCCGGTTTTGACACCTATGATGGAGCAGCTTCTCTGATATCGATGGAGCCGTTTTCGAAGGTGTTTGGCAAAACGGCTTCTCCTATATTATTAGCTATGGATATAAGAGGTCAAATGTCCTATATGGCCTTGGATATATATTTTTTTAATAAATGAATTGAATGTTTAATAATAGTTTATAATTTAAGTCCATTTGAATTAAAAAAATAAATGAAAAGGGATTCTCTCCCCGTTTCTTTTTTCTTCTTTTTTTCCTTCACCTTTTCCTTTTTTCCCTTCACCTTTTCTTTTTCCTCCGTGTTCCCCATCTCCTTCTGCCTTATCTTTTTCCCGTCTCCTCTGGCTTCCGCCGCTTTCTCCCTCACGCGCCGCCTAGACCCCATCGCCGCCCCGCTCCCGTCGCCGCTCGGCCCCCGTCGCCGCCCAGCCCTCAGGTCCCCGGCGCTGCTCCGCCTCAGCTCGCCGCCAACACTGAGCTCCACCGCCTTCCCTGTCGCCGCGCCGCCTCGAGTCGCCACCCGGCCCTCGGGTCCCCCGTCGCCGTGCCGGCCAGCTCCCCGTTGCCTGGCCTGCCTGCGAGCCCTCCTCGAGGGCAAGTGTGGGAAACGGTCGAGGAGGAGCCGTGGGAGCCGGTTTTTTTGGCTCCGCCTCCCCGAAAGCGCTCCAAAGAGCGCGATTTGCGGGGCTCTGCCGCTGGAGCCAGAGCCGTTTTGCTGCACGCACGTCCTTTGGCAGGGTTTCGAGAGAAGCCGCTCGAGGAGCCGCTCCCGGAGCCCTACCAAACGAGCCCTATATTGTTCCTATATTGTTGTTCATGTCCGTACGCCACAATATGCCAGGGGCATTTCTTTTCCCAGCCCATGTGTACGTGAGCTCTTTTTCAATGGGAGGACAACGCACTGATTTACTGTTCATCAAATTTTTATGTGCACACGGTGTAATTTTTCCTACCGCATCGAATATTTATATACTAATTAAAAGTATTAAATATAGACTAATTACAAAACCAATTCCGAGTGTCCACTAGTACTGGAGGCTAATTCACGAGACAAATCAATTAATCCCAATTATTTCACGATGTTGACAGTGTGATGACACGATGAGTGTGAAACGGTAGCTTATGAAATGGGACATGAGGGTGAAGCCATGGGGATAGCAAATACTGATGCC
>NC_028453.1:32384949-32464630 GCF_000263155.2 Setaria italica
CAATGTGATGCTACAGTAACCATTTGCTAATGATGGATTAATTAGGCTTAATAGATTCGTCTCGCGAATTAGCCTCCATCTGTGTAATTAGTTTTATAATTAACTCATATTTAATTCTCCTAATTAGCCTTCGAATATTTGATGTGACATAAACTAGATTTTAACTTAAGGATCCAAACGTCCCTAAGTGTACTGGTGCTTTGTCATTTGCTATGGCAAACCGTACATCAAGAACAAACAAAACATAATAAACAGTAATATCAACCCGGTAAGTCCTAGCATGTGCAGGAAGTGGCAGCGTATTTTTTTTGCCTCTCTGAAACCAGAGACAGAGAGGCCTCCTGTCATTTCCTGGCGTACAGGCGTCTAGTGCCCGGCGCCGGGGCTCGGGCCGGATTCCTTGATCCCGCCGAGCATGTCGATGCTCATCACGAACTTGTTTCTGCCGGCGCCGTCGTCCTCCGCCGTCCCGACCACCGTCTGGATGTCGCCCGCCGGCGATTCCACCACCACCGTGGGCACGTCGTCTCCCTCCGACGACGACGACGGCTCTTCCTTCAACGGCCTGGCGTCCGCGACCGTCGCCGCGAGCACCAGCAGGCCCGCCGCGGCGAGGAGCAGGGCGACGACGGCAGGTGCTTGCGCCCTGAGCTTGGCTGCCATTTTCTTGTCGTCGTCCAAGATCGATCAGCCGGCCGATCGAGGGATGCTATATGTATATCTGTATGTTGTTGCAGCTGTTCCACGCAGCACTGCACACGTACGTACGTGTGTTGTTGCTGTCAGTGCAGACTGTTCTTGGCTTGCATCTCTGGGGCGTGGTGTTCAGGGGTTTATATAGGCGTGGTACGTCGTCTTGGTCTAGCTCCTCGCATTGACGGGATGGCCGGAGGCGTCTTTGGAAATCGGCGGCCTGCAGGTGATCGATCTGACCGCCACGACCACGAGGATGGATGGAAGGAGGAGAGGAAGCGTCGTGGAAGCGACACGGCGGCGGCGTACGAGGTCGTCGCCGTGCGCGCACTAGCTCCTGATGACTCCTGAGTCCTGACCCAGGTGCGTGCGCCGGCGCGGTTGGAAGTTCTGGCGTGGAAGTTTAGATGAGCTAAGCCGCGAGGAATTCCGCGCTCCGTCGTCCCGAGAGTGGACTTTGAACGCCGACGCCGACGTGACATGAGGAGATCAGAGGAAGCAGAGACGACGACGACGCGTGGTGGTCAGTGGTCGATCGATCCGTCCGAGTTGCAGGATTTCCTGCATCTCCGGCAATTCATGGGTCAAAACTTGTTCTCTTTTTTTTAATGTTTGGTTACGTGACTAAAGTCTAGTTCGTGTCACATCGAATATTCGGATGTTAATTATGATGACTAAATATGAGCTAATTATAAAACTAATTACATAGATGGAGGCTAATTCACGAGATGAATCTATTAAGCCTAATTAATCAATCATTAGCAAATGGTTAGCATCATATTGTCAAATCATAGACTAATTAGGCTTTATAGATTCGTCTCGTAAATTAGTCTCCATCTGTGCAATTAGTTTTATAATTAGTCTATATTTAATATGTGATAGGATTTCTAGTACCTCCTAAGGAATCACATAGTCTACTTGTACTGTGCAGACTCCAAAGATTCCTTGGGCTGTTGGACTGGAGGTTGTTGTCGTTCTGCAAGGTCTCGCTCCAGATGAATCTGAAGATGGCTGCAGGACGTTTACAGGTGTCGAAAGCGACTGAAAGCCCACGCGAAGTCAGCGACACAACGTGGGGACGAACCGGTGGAGAAGCTACGTCCGGACAGGATGCTGACGCGTGTCGGGGTGTGTGTGCGCGTGCTACGCGAGACCGACCAAGCCATTTCTGACTCCGTTTCAGGTTGCTGGTCTCTCCGGGTCACTAGCTCACAACGGCTCATCAGCATCTCGTTTATCAAAGACATCCACACACACGGCCGACGCCCGGTGGTTTTGGTCTTGATCAAGCTTGTTAATTTAATTTAAGACCACCTCTCCAGCGCACACGGATCACGTAACAAGGACGGCGACCATGGCAAAGTGTGTGATTTGTGAGGTATCTGACGTTAGTTAGACCCAACAGGTCCTAACTAAACTTCAGTCATCAGCTAGAAATTAGCTCTCTAAAGCTCTAAATAGGTGGACTAAAAGATGAACTAGTTTTTAGTTGCACTCCAATTAACTTTAAGTTCATTAGTTCACCAAAACTATCTTTTTCTTATTTGAAGAAAGCAACAGAGGCGGAGTGCGTCCACCTGAACATTTCATTCAAAAGAGCCGTGATCAAAATGGCCGCATCCAAGTTTTACATGACGACCAAAACTATCTAAATCGAGCTAAAAGTAACTAACGTGTAGCAAAAATTTTTACCCACTCCACCAACCCATCTCCCCGTTCTCTCTCCTCTCTCCTCTTCCACAGACAAGGGTAAAATGTATTTTATGCATCTCCTAGTCCTTTAAAAATCTAAAAGTTTAAAAGTGTTGGCTCACTTTTAACTAAAGGCTCAACTTAAATTAATTTTAGACTGGACCCTTAGTTTTGCGGCTGCACTCATTTGCACCGAAATTGAGCCTGACAAGTTCAGGAGCACCAATCTAGTCATTAAATTCTTCACGTTTCAAGGGCTGCAGTGCTGCTTAGTGGCACGTTGTAGGCTTGTAACTATCTGTTATTAGATGCATGCACCAGGACGTATACTCCACTGCCCATCCAAGTGTTTAGGTCAAGCTAAACGGCTTTTTCCTTTTGTTACCTCCACGATCTTCAGCATTTTGCCACCTTATACGTGCGTGATAGATGGAACGTCTGAGGCTGTGGACAAAAGGATCGATGCACACTTGTACACTTTGGCTAGTGCCAATGCAGTTGGAGAAGAGAAGAAGCTTTGCGTTCGTAGAAATGCACTTGGCCGGGAGAGTTTGTATTGGTGGTGATGACTGAGGAGACAGGTTATTCCCAGCCCATCAGGTGGTCGGCACGAAGATCATCTCAAGCACACTACTGCACACATCGTGCCGCCCGCACTACCCGCTTGCCAAGTGGTTTTTGGTAGTGAAGGCGGTGCCACGGCGGCGGCGGTGTCGCTGGTTGACACGCCACGCGAATTAGGCTGCCGGTCTCGTGGAGTTGCGCGCTCGGGCACCGTGCATATGCAGCATCGCTGTCGAAGCTGCGTGCCTCAGGAGCCAAAGATGATTTAGGGTTGGGTGATTCATGGGATCACTACTTGTTGATTTTCTGATGATGGAAACCTAGGACATTGCTTACCTAGGCTTTTATAAACAATCATCAAACTGAAAGTACTACTCTGACCCTAGAAAAAAAATACCACTGTTAAATTGTGCGGATGCTATGGTCCGTCCACGCGATGGGAAGTTGGGAACTCCCCCACCCCTCTCTTCCTCCTGGAAGTTTTTTTTTGTTTTTTTCCGTTAGCGTGCTGATTTTTTTCTTATTGTTTTTATTTCAGCCCATATTTGCTAGTTCGACCCATATACCGTATATATTTGGTACAAAACTGTGTTTGGTTACATTCGGTCGTATAATGTTTTGTTCAAATCACTACTGGATATTCCGCTTTCAGTACCAGTTCCAAACCCCCTTTAGTACTGGTTGTACAACCGGTATTGCTATGTCGGTACTAAGGGGGCCTTTTCAAACCCATGACCTCAAGCCTCGTGCGAGCCTTCTTTGTCATCCCACCTACGCAGCGCATGTGATGGAGGTAGATATACTTTCCTTTTGAAATAACCCGTGGAGGGCCTTTAGTACCGGGTCATAGCACCACCTGGTACTAAAAGTGCCCCTTTAGTATCGGGTGGTGTTATGACCTGGTACTAAAAGTTCTAGACCTTTTAGTACTAGGTCGTAACACCAGTTAATACCGGGTGGTGTTACGACCCGGTACTAAAAGGACTCCAGGGGTCTCAAATTTGGACCCACTACTAATGCTAACATTAGTACCGGCTTAAAATATGACTAGTACTAAGGGAGTGGATGAAAGGTCGTTTTTCTAGTAGTGGATGAAAGTTTGTAGGATTTGTTTTAGATGTACCAATTTTTGTTCCACGAGCTGAGTTTGTAAGATGTGGTCTAGGTGTACAAAATTTTGTTCCTCTAGTATGAGTCATTCGTTCTAGGTACATAGTTTTTGTTCGTTCAGTTGTATATCCATAATGTTTTAAACTTTTCTTCCCCAAGTATGATTTGTTCCATGATGGATTATAGATTGTTCCACAGTAATTATGAAATGTTCATGGTGCATCTTGCATTGTTCCAACAGGATACATGAAATGTTCTATAGTGTATTTTTTTTATTGTTTCTATACTATCCATTAGATGTGCCACAATGTATTTGGATAGTTCTAACCTAAGAAAATATTGTTTTTCGTGATTTTTTTGAACATGGAACAATTCGTTGTGAATATTGAATACCTTTTTCTTAACCCGAATCATTTGTTAATAATATATTAACAAAATTCCTCACCTTCATAAAAAGTACCATTGAGAAAATATCATCCAAACATAGTCAAGTTTGATCTTGTTTTGAAGATATTATGTAAAAAACCACAATAATGTAACCAAAATTTAATTTAGACATCTGATTTATGAGTTACAACTTACAACCCTTTTATTTAGATTTAGATGGTGTCGTCCCTTTTATCTCAACATGTAGGGAGGGGGTGGTCCTAGTTATAAATTAAGGTCCAGTTAGACAAGACTCTGTGTAGTAGCCAGCCAGCACATAAAAAGCATAACGAAGTAGACCAGCTTCAGTTCAGCCCATTTTAGCCATTTGAGCTCTAGAAATTGGTCTACAGTCTTTTTCATGAGTCAATTCCCTCATTGTCATAGAAATTTACCCGTTCCCTCGCTGCCATAGGTTTTCTCGAAATTTCTTCAGTGCCATTAAAATTTAGATTTATCCCCTCAGATGCCATTCCGTCTATAGTTCCATCCATGGGGTATTAAGTGTGCTTGGAAAAAACCATTTTACCCCTTCTGAATCAGGAGCCCACCTATCGGTGCCCCTCTCAATCTCCTTTCTCTTCTCTCCCCTATTTTTCTCTCTCTTATTACTCACCACGCAGGCACACAACGCCACCGGCCCGTCTTCCTCGCATTTTCTCTGCTCGCTCAGCAGCACCGCTGGCTAAATAATTCACCACCAGTCAATAGCTTGCACCAAGGACTAGCAAAATCGATCGTCCATGACCTCCTCTTACCCCGTGTGCTCTCAATTTTATTGGAATCTTGATTACTACAAAAATGATTTGTAGGGACGTTCCGTTTTTTCTAGGAGCGGGCGAAATTGCGACCCGCTCCTACAAAAGGAGAGGCGCTACTGTAGCATCTGCCCCATCCCTGGAGAAGCATTTGTAGGGGTGGACCACGGGGTGACCCACCCCTAGAAATGGGGGCTATTTCCAGGGGCCGTCACCATCCCCGGAAATGCTCTTTTCAGCCGCCCCTGGAAATGGCCCCATTTCCAGGGGGGTCGCCCCATGGTTCACCCCTGCAAATCCTTTTCTAGGGGCAGGTGGCCCCGTGACCCGTCCCTAAAAACTCTTTTTCAGGGGCGGGTCATGCCATGACCCGCCCCTAGAAATGATCGTGTCAAAATAAATCCATAACTTTTTCATATGATCTCGGATGAAACAAACTTTATACCCGTGACCGGTCCCTAAAAACTCTTTTTCAAGGGGCGGGTGATGGCATGACCCACCCCTAGAAATGGTCGTGTCAAAATAAATCCGTAACTTTTTTATATGATCTCGGATGAAAATAAACTTTATATCAAAATTGTATAGCTCGACGAGATCTAAAAATTTGTAGTTGAAAATTTTTCAGTTAAGATTGTTTAGTACTTGAAAATATCATTATAAGTTCTCTAGTTTTGAAATCTAAATTTTTGAATTTTCAAATGACTTCGGCTATAGATAAGCTCTCTACATCAAACTTGTAGAGTTCAACGAGACCTAAAACTTTGAAGTTGACAAGTTTTTAATTTAAAAATATTTAATACTTCAAAATGTTATTATAAATTCTCTAACTTTGAAATATACAATTTTTAAAATTTTCAAATGACTTCGGATATAGAGAAGAAGCTCTGTATAAAAGTGGTAACTCTCAGTGAGATCTAAATTCATATCAGTATATGCGTGAGTATGTGAGTATATGTATATGTGGTCACAAACATACGAGTTTTTCATTTTGTTGTTAAGGATTGGAAGGATTAAGTTTAAAGGATGTATTTTTTAATACAAACTTTTTCATACAACCTTGGATGATTACAAACTTTATATCAAAGTTGTAGATTTAGACCGGATCTAAAATTTTATAGTTGACAAACTTTTCATTTGAAATCGTTTAGTAGTTCAAAAAGTCATTTTAAGCTCTCTAATTTTGAAATCTTGAATTTTTAAATTTTTCAAATGACCTCGGATGTAAAAAAGCTCTATATCAAAGTGGTACAGCTCAACGAGATCTAAAACTTTACGGTTGACAAGTTTTTTATTTGAGATCATTTACTGGTCGGGAAAGATTAAGTTTAAAGGTTGTATTTTTTGAATACAAACTTTTGCATACGATCTCGGATGAATACAAACTTTATATCAAAATGGAAGACCTCGATGAGATTTTAAGCTTTGTAGTTGACAACTTTTTCATTCGAGATCATTTATTAGTCCAATAATGTGTTATAAGTTTAGAGGAGAAACACATTTGCCATGTCATCACTCCACAACTCTGAAACCGAGCCTATTGGCCGAACACTCCTCCCACCTTTCCCTCTCAACCACTCAACCTTATCTCCTATCTCTCTCTCTCTTCTCTCCCACCTCTCCTCTCTCTCCCGGCGTGGCCACCTCGGCCCCGACCCTGGCGGCGGAGGTGGAAGCGGCCGGCGCGACCCCATGGGAGTGAGCCGCCGGCTGGCTCAACCCTGGCGGCGGACCCGGCACTGCGGGCGGCTCTAGTTCCACGGCGCGACCCAGGCGAGGTCGGCTGACGCGGGCAGCTCCAGCTCCACGGCGGGACCGACCGGCACGGCCCAGGCGACGCCGGTCGACAGGGGTGGCTCCGGCCACGGTGGGGAGCGCTCAAATTTTTTTCCTTTTTCTTTTCTTTTCCCCCCCTTTTTTCCCTTTTTTTTATTTTTTTACTTTTAATCTGTTACTAGGGCGGGTGACGGGGTGACCAGCCACTGTAAATGGGGTTTCCAGGGGTGGGTCACACCCTTACCCGTCCCTAGAAATTATTTACAAGGGCAGACTGTTAACCTACTCCTGCAAACAGCTATTTCTAGCTGCAAAAGCCATGAGCATGTTGCGTGCCCACCCCTGCAAATGTTGTTTCAACTGCCCCTGGAAACCGTTTTTGGGTAGTAGCAATTTGACAGCATGAATGCGTATTGCGCCCAACGGAAGCTTGGGGCTCCACCTCCCATGCTCCCGGAGGTCCTCCACCGGCTGGCCTCCGTTGTGGCCTACCCATGCGTGGAGCTCCTTCGCTATCCCTGAGTCCTACATCACTAGAGCTTCTCGGCTCCTTTGCAGGCCCCCAGCAGTGCGCTTGGCAGCGATAGCTTAGCCATGCATAAAGCCAAAGAAAACTCGTCTCGTCCCAGCCCATCTTGCTCCACTCATTGCTCTCCCTACCACACCACGGCGCAATGCCTTGACGTGCGTCAACAGCACGCGCGTCCATCGAGGCCCATAGTAGCGTGTCCCGCTCCCACCCGTTTGGCGCGTGCCACCGTTGTGGTGTGACCTAGAAAGAATGGGTACGCCCGTGCTGCTCCTAGTGCTGGCCACCGTCACCATGGTGCTTGTCTGCACGGCTGCGTAGCCACCGCAGTAGGAGCAGTCGGCGCGGGTCACCCCATCACCCGCCCCTGCAGGGTTTCTAGGGGGCGGGTCACCCCCTCACCGTCCCTAGAAATTGTTTACAAGGGCGGACTGTTAACCCACTCCTCCAAACAGCTATTTCTAGCTACAAAAGCCATGAGCGGGTAGCGCACCTGCCCATGCAAATGCAGTTTCAACAGCCTCTGGAAACCATTTTTTGGTAGTAGCTATTTGATAGCATGAATGTGTATTGCGCCAACAGATGCTTCGGGCTCCACCTCCCATGCTCTTGGAGGTCCTCCACCAGCCGGGCTCCACCGTGGCCTACCCATGCGTGGATCTCCTTCACCATCAGCGAGTTCGATGGCGCTGGAGCTTCTCGGCTCCTTCACGGGCCCCCAGCTGTAACATTCCAAAAAATTGTAATATTAATTTGAGTGTAATTTCCAAAACTGTAAAACTTTTTATTTGAATTGTTTGCTTGTTTAAAAATGGAAGATAAATTCTCTTCTTATCCAAATTCCATTTCAAAACTTGTGCTGATGTGATTCGAATCTTTTTGGATTCTATTTGATCTTATGTTTGTGTGTGTTTGAATTTTGAATCTAATTCAAAATTCAAACTACAAACTAAATATAAATCTAAACCTATATCTAAATAAAAAAACAAAACCTATCTAACTACAAGGCTTGGCCCGCTAACGCTTCCCCCTTACCCGCCTTCGGTCCGGCCTAGCCAGCCGGCTTGGCCCGTCAGCCACCCTCTCCCACGCGCAGCCCAGTAGGCCACTCTAGCCCAACCAGTCCGCCCACTTACCTAAGCGCACCATGCCCCTCACCCTCTTCTCCCTTGCCAACACGCCAGGCCCGCCCGTCAGCCGCGCCCGTTCATCTTCTTCCTCCGGCCGTAGACGCACGTGCGTCGGGCATGCGCGCCGGATCGGACGGCCGCACCTCGCTGTCCGTGCTAGCACGCACTCCCGTGCATGAGTGCGCACCCGTGACCTACCCCTCTCTTCCGCTATTGCGCTAGCGGCTTCGGATGCAGGCCACGTCGCCCGCACCGTCCCGCTGCCGCATCCTGACCGTCCAACTGTCGTCGACGCACCCCCAAAACCCTAGTGCCAGCGCCGCACCCTCTAAACCCTAGCCACTCCTCGCCGCTATAAATAGGACCCTCCCGGCGCCCCCCTCCTCGCCATCTTAAGCCAACCGAGGCTCTCCCCGCCGTAGCCACCCGAGAGAGGAGAAGGAGGAGAAGGAAGGAGGAGGAGAAGGGAAGAGATAAGGGAAGGAGAAGGCGGATGAGGGAAGAAGAGAAGAGAAGGGAAGAGAAGGAGGAGGAAGCCCGCGCCGGAGGGAGCTCAGCCCGAGGGGAAGCCACCTGTCGCCGTCCGCCGGCCCGCGCCGTCCGGCACTTCTTTCTCTCCCCGCCGTGAGCTTCGTCGCCCCCCTGTCCTTTCTCTTGCTACCTTGCCGCTGTGCCCGGCCTTCGAGCCGCTTGCAGGTGCACGCTGCCGCTCGCCTTGCCGCCGGCTGCCACGGGCCGGGATACCGGGGCCACGTGCGCCGCCGCGGTCGTGCCAGAGCCGGGAGCGACCCCGTTAATCTTTAAAAATTCATAACGAATTCATTTTAACTCCAAAAAATATGAAACCAATTGCATTAAATTTGTAAATTTGAGCCCGTGCTGTTCGTAGCTAGTTTGGTGATATCCTAGATTTGATTTTCTTGGAGTTTTTGCCTAGATGTACTGCCGTTTAATTTACTTTACGTCATATCTCATTCTGTTCAGACCCGAGCTACGACCTGGAAGACCCTGAGGACCCCGACTACGCCGAGGAAGATCCAAATGATTACGGACAAGGTGTCATGTCACTTCCAATCATATAGATCCTATGCATGCTTAGTTGCTAGTACTTTATTTATCATGCTTGATGATGATGGATTGCATATCCAATGTTTTTAGCCATGTCTTGATAATTGTTTATCTTGTTTTCCTTGTTACCTATTTTTGTAGACTAGCTACAGACTTCTAGCTAGTCCACCACTCATATATCCATATACATGCTTTTGAATTATGGATGGGCATATGCCATAGTTTTGGTGACGGTATTTCTTGAACTCTCTCACGTGTGTTTTGGGTGAGTGTGACTCCTTGATGTGTTTTGGCGGGAGCGAGCCATGGTCGGTACTAAGGAGTGCCTTGCCAGGAGAGAACATTCTGGACTCTATCGATACCCCGTACCGGTGGCGGGTACCTTGTTTGTTACTGGGGAGCAGGTGGCGTACTTGTACGTTGCAGGTGCTTCGGCACATACTTGTGGAGCATAATGCTCGCTCTCAGCCGCTTAAGGATGAGTCAGTTTACCACCAGTCACAACATCTATTTTCATACATACCGCTCGCTTACATTATGGGCGAGGTTCTGTCCGAGACAACTAGAGGATAGTGCTCAGCCTGTTGGTGGATTGGAGGATCATGTAAGGAGTTTGAGGCGTTGGCCTGCTTTGACCAGACTGCACCCAGGCATTGGTAGGTTTCACAGCTTCAAGGTCCTCACTGGTGATGGCGTGCCCTGCAACTGAGGACGGTTCCAGACTCAAGGAAACAGGAGAGGGCAATCCACCTACTAGGGCTCCGGCTATTAGGTGGGGTTTGGATATATTGCTACCGTTTAGGCTCCATCCATGCGGGTACAGTTGTTCGACGGATGGGAAGACTAAGGATGGTCCTTCGCTCGAGTCGCCTCTGGAGATGGAGTTTGCCATAGTTTATATTTTTGCTGCGTAGATGTTTTACTTTTTATGATTCAGTCCTGATGGACTTGTACCGGCATGTGCCAAAGAGATCTACTCGTTACTTATGATATTTATGATATTGTACTCTGTTGTTGCTCTATATTTTTGTGTTGGTATGGATCTGTACTACCTGAGATAGGGATTCGCTCGTGATAGCCTTCTTGAGACTACCACAGAGGTGCGTAGGCTTGAATTCTCAGAAATGGGCATTCGGGTCCGTTTCACCAGCAGCACGCATGGCAACGGCAGCTCACCCACGCATAAGCCAATGAAAACTCATCTCGTCCCAGCCCATCTTGCTCCACTCGTTGCTCTTCCTACCACACCATGGTGCAATGCCTCGTCACCGTGGCAATTGTTTGCACGGCCACATAGCTGCCGCAGTAGGAGGAGTCAGCGCGGGCAGACCGCACGAGCGCATGCTAGGATGGAACGCATCCGTGAACCGCTCCATCCTCAGCTGCCTCGTGCGGTTCCCTCCCGAGTCCTTTGCCGACAACATCCACATCTACAACCATGCCAGGGCCTTCCCATCACCGGCGTCGTCCTCCGGTGTCCTCATGCCCTCATCGAAGAAGAAAAGGAAGCTCGGTGAGTAAGAGAGAGAAAAGTGGGGGAGAGAAGAAAAGGGCGTGAATCACTGTCATGCAGTTTGAATACATGATTTCAACTCCCAATCTGAATAATACTTTTTCTTAAAAAGAAAAAAACTGAATGGTATTCACAGCTAATGTCTACCATACTCCTAATACTATACTCCTAACACAATTATTCTTCAAAATAAGTGGCAGAGCTTAATCCAAATCTTGTGGGTGCCAAACTAGATGTTACACAATTATGCAATATCGCTGCTGGGGAAAGCGCATTCAGTATCGGTTCCTCTTTAGTACCAGTTGTGCAACTGGTATTGCTACTTCGGTACTAAAGGAAGGCCTTTAGTACCAGGTCAAATAACCGGTACTAAAAGGGTATTAAAAAATAAAAAAGAAATAAATCCGCTGACCGAAGCCTCAGCCGCAATCCGCCGCCGTCCGCCCAACCACCGGAGCCCCGGCCGCACCGCGCCACCATCCGCAAGAGCGCCGGAGCCCCGGCCGCACCCCACCGCCGTCCGCCCAAGCACCGGAGCCCTAGGCACACCCCACCACCGTCCGCTAGAGCGCTGGAGCCTCGGCCGCACCCCGCCACCATCTGCTAGAGCGTCGGAGCCCCGTCCGCACCCCGTCGCCGTCCACCCGAGCGCTGGAGCCTCGGCCGTACAGCACCAGAGAGAGAAAGGGAGGGAGGGAGGGAGGCGGCATACTTATGCTACTCAGCCACCACCGTTAGTTCTGCCGCTGTTGCTCCGCAGCCCGTCGGTTGCCGCCGCCACCAAATCTGAGGGAGAGGTGGCTGCTACTCCAAGATCAACGCTCTCCTTGCTCCACCACGCCTGCCAATGCTCCACCGCCGCGCCCTCCTGCCGGAGCTCCGCTGCTCCTTGCCCCGCCACTGCTCCATGCTCTGCCACACCCTGCCGATGCTCCGCCGCCTCACCGCGTCCTCCCTTCTTGCCTCCGCCGCTCCTTGCCCCGCTGCTGCTCCTTACTCCACCACGCCCTTGAAAGGACTGATATGTTACCTAGAGGGGGTGAATAGGCGAGTTGACCAATTTATAAAACTTCAACCCACTCAGCAGCGTTGCCCAAGCCAAACCGGTCAGACCGGTTCACCAGACCAGTCAGACCGATCTAGGCAGAGTGGCACACCAAGTGCTGGTTGAGTCCCTCGTTAACTTCTAGCACCAACCAAACTTGGAGAGTGGCTTCTGTAGATGATTTCCAACAAGGCAAAGTAGTCCCTGCACACAAGACAAGCACACCCAAGTAGATCGAAGCCTAAGCATAAGTAAATTGCTAGAAATCAACAAGTGAAGCAAACCAAATGTAGCCACGAGGATTTGTTTATCCGAAATTCAGATTCACCACAATGAATACTACGTCTCCATTGAAGAGCCAATTGGAACACGAGTCTATTTCAACTCCCTTCCAACAAGCTGAGTGTCTTTCAACCACTTTCCTCGTCTCCACTAGATGATCTTTTTCCTTGCAGAGGCTAGATCGCAGCCCTCACAAACTTGCCGCTGCTCACCTCACCTTGGGAAATAGTCGGCGACGCCTAGCCGTCTAGGAGGCACACCTCCAACAGTAACAAATGCTTCAAAGGCTTTCTCGACGCGAACCACAAGTGCTCAAGTTATGGATTGCTCTTTTCAGCTCACTAATGCTCACACAAGATCACTCTCTCAACCCAACTCAAAGATTTCTCAAAACTCACTCAAGTCTAACAAAGAGAGGTTTGGGAGAGCTTTTCTGGTCACTAGATGATGTCAAGGGCATGTGTAATCAGCAGCCCACCAAGGAGGAAGCCAAGGGGAATATATACCCCCACAAACTAGAAACTAGCCATTAGAGCTGATCAAACCGGTCAGACCGGTTGCTAGACCGGTCTAGTTTGAAAAACTAGTCGTTGCCCTTAGATCGGTCAAACTGGTCTGCCAAACCGGTCTTGGTTGAGTTAGCCATTAGCTCACTGAATCCCCAGACTGGTCTACCAAACCGGTCAGCCCGGTTTGGCTGAGTTAGCCCAATAACTCTCAAAAACTCACTCTTGGTCCACCCACTGGTTGAATCGACCATAGTTAGCTGAGCTGCAATAGATAGCTCACTCATGGGTTTTCTTAAGGTGAATCTAACATAGGTTAACTAAGAGCACTTTTGGTGTTGTCAATTAGCTAATCTTGCATCCTTCTTGATAGTACGACATACATATACTCAATAATAAATATAAACACTATATTATCCACTTGAGCTTGTAAGTCTTCATCCATGTCATACTTTGATCAACAGTCGTTTGAGGGCTCTCAACATAGCTATCATCTTGAGCACATCCATCTTGAGCTAGTGACTTAAGATTTTCCCTTATTCATGATAAAATATACTTCAATCCTTAAGTCACTCAATTTTATCAATCACAATAGATTAGATGTATTGCATTGCTTCCCTCGGTAAGGCTTAGATATGATACGTCAAAATCCCGCAGATAATAGCCACTTCACCTTAGCAAAACGCACATGGTCCAAGCCGTATCTTGATCAAATCTTGCTTAGTCCCTCACTCTAGTATCTCGCTTGATTTCTTCACCTATTCTTGCCACCTTGAGTTTAGCTTTGCTTTTGACATCAATAATGAAATCCCATTTGAAATCCTCTTCAAGTGCTTGTTCTTGATTGATAAAGAATATCTTATGAATTGCAAACTTCCAAGAACAAGACTAATATGTAACACATAAGCTAATATCTTTTTATCATATGCACATGAAGTCTTGCAATATCCATTTGATAATATCACTATTCTTTTCTTAATGATCCCTTTACTTGTCAATGATCATGTAGTTTCATCACAGGATCACATACTTGCTTACTTTTCTTTATTGTAAGCCATATAATACATATTCAACTTATGAGTCAATATCACATCATAAATATGAGAATAAAACCCTGCTCACAATCTCAAGCAAAAAAGTTAGTCCTTTAATCGTTTTGTCATTCAATTCACCAAAACCCACTTAGGGGCCTAGATGCACTTTCAATCTCCTCCCTTTTGGTGATTGATGACAACCCAATTAAGTTTACAAATATATCAATAAAGCACTTTTAGATTCTCAGATATATCATAAGCCCCCCCCCCTTAATATGTGATTTGAGTGGGATTTCAAAAATTTGGCCTCACATGCCAAATGCACATAAACATGAATACCATGGGAGCTTCCTCTATATCTCAGAATCTGTGGAGGTGCAACAAGTGTGTGTAACAATATAAAATTCATGATGCATATGACATGTAACAACACTCAACAAGAGATAAGTGTGTGTGTTGTCAAGGGCTAGACTGGTCAGACCGGTTTGCCCAGTCAACACACACACAAAGCAATCATCAACCATAACATGCATATCAAACTATCACAAAGTCACTTAAGAGCATAAATAAGTTTTACACACATAATAGCACACATTACAAGTTATCAAGTCCACATAGGAATCATTACAGAACTGTCTCTCAGCCCACAGGACAGACCGGTCAGACCGGTCCCTCTGACCGGTCAGACCGGTGACTACTGACCAACTACACTAAGTTCTAAAGATGAAGTTGCTTTAATCCATTTCTTCTCCCCCTTTGTCATCAAGCATCCATAAAAGGGCATGGAGAAGATGTAGCTGTAGTCACTGATCCTCATTGTCCATTTCCAGTTCCTTCTGGCGAGTCCTCAAGCTAATGAAGTGCTTCATGCATCCAAGGCATAGGAGACATAAGATAAATAGAGTCTGATACTGTGATTTCAGAGAGAGGAGCAAGTGTACTATCAGACATACCCTAGGTAGATGGATGAGGAGGAGGAGGTCCAAAGATAGCTTGTGCTGTAAACTCGGCTGTGTCCGTAGGAGGTGCTGTAAATGGATGACCCGGAATACTACCACTAACTGCTGCGAAGATGAAGCTCTTGCGAATGGCCCAAATGCGGATCCCAAATAACACGGATAGACACCTCCATGAGCACTCATACTATGATCTGTGATGAACGTATCAAATCTTCCTGCTGTGTGAGGCTGAAAAGGTGGAGAAGCTAAGGATGAACCTCCCATATCCGAATAGAACATGCTGCCATACTGATGCCGGTGCTTATCCAAGACCCAAAACAACCCGGCAAACAACATTGACGTGTACCTAAGACCGTTGGTTGATAAATTTTTACTGCTTTGGAAGGAAGAAGGTGTATGTGTGTGGGATAAGGATAAACAAGAGAGCTTTGACCTACGAGCATTGTTGTTCATAACCATCAATGATTGGCATGCGCTGAGTAACCTTTCAGGATAGACAAACAAGAGATATCAGACATGCACCCACTATTTAGACGACATAGACAGCATGTGTTTGAAACACTGTAGGAAGGTCGTGTATATGGGTCATCGTCGATTTCTTCCTGCTAACCACCAGTTAAGAAAGAAAGGGATGCATTCAAAGGGGTACCAGACCATCGTAAAAAACTTGCACACCATAATGGAAAGCGTGTATTTGAGATGATAAAGAATATAAGGGTATCTTTGGAAAGGGACGTGGTAGCGAACCTGTTCCAAACAACGATAACGGACGTGCACCCATGTGGAAGAAGAAGTCTATATTTTGGAAGCTACCTTATTGGGAAATCCTAAACATCCGCAACGCAATAGACGTGATGCTAGGCTTCCTGTGTTGTTACGGGAACTCAAAAGATACATTGGAAGCATGACAAGATCTAAAACATATGAAACAACAAGATGACCTACATCCAGAAAAGAGAGATAAAGGACAACACTACTTACGTCCTGCCAGTTACACTCTCAGCAAGGAAGAGAAGCATAGCATTGACTGGATGAATAGTATCAAGGTTCCATCTGGGTACTCCTCGAACATAAATGGAATAATAAATATGAAAGAAAAGAAGTTTACAAATCTAAATATCCATGACTGCCACATGTTGATGACCCAGTTGCTTCCAGTTGTACTGAGGGGTATTCTACCAGAAAATGTATGATTGGCGCTCGTAAAGCTATGCGCGTTTCTTAATGCAATTTCGCAGAAGGCAATCGATCCAACCAAGATACTAAAGCTACAGAATGATGTGGTACAATGTCTTATCAGCTTTGAGTTTGTCTTTCCACCATCCTTTTTCAATATCAAGAAGATAACAACATTGATGAAAAAGTTGTGAAAGATTGGACACTCAAGAAGAAGGGCGGAACTCCAGATTTTAATAATTGGCCAAAGTTAAGAGATCACTGGAACTCATTTCTGAAATACCAGAGGAGGGAAGATAGTGCGAACAAGGTTCGTGTCAACTCAAGCAACGCCCAGAAGAAGGAGTATCATCATTGTTTAGGGCAAGGTGGTTACAGGAGTGCAATTTCCAAATGAAGAAAGATGGAGCAAGACCTAATCGATCGAGGTATCGTACCAACAACTATTGACTGGCCTGATCGATCCAAGAATTGGTATTACGCGCACAGAGGCACCCTTAGCCCTGAGGATGGGGCACTTATTTTCAACGATACAATACGTGAGAAGGCCCTCAGGCTTCTCAAAAACATTGAAGATTCTAACGCGGGAAAGTTCAAGCCTGATAGAGAGAACGATGAGCTGACTTTGGCGCTCTAGAATCCCAAACACCCAGGACATTGCCGAGGCTTCAGGGTGGTTTTGTGGAAGTTTGCTTTCCGTAGGGACATCATAACGTACAGAAACTGAAAGAGAAGAAAGGAACAACAAGAGGAGAGGTGGCGAAGTATGTTAGAAGCTAAAGTGCATGAACAAGATGTAAGAATCCAGGAAGAAATTAATTAGCGAGTAGACCTAGCAGTTACTGAGATGGCCCAATCTGGAGCACTGCTGGATCCCAACGTCATTGAGATGGCCCAATCTGGAGCACTGCTGGATCCCAACGTCATTGTGAGTCGTTCTCAATGCTGAAACAGCTGTGCTTCCACATGGGTCCCCAATGAGAACATGCCAAGCTTACCCATGGTTGCACAGAACAACCAACGATACCCTGTGGATGACATCACTCAGCGCACCTCATGTGAGCTGTACAGATCATTTGGCAACCTCACTATTAAGGTATACATATATATAATTTATACAATTATCTCAATTGATTTATGCCTCGGGAGTTTAATAACTTCTTTATTTCTCCTATATGTACAGGTGGTGTACGGAAGTGTTTTACCAATCCTTCCAGGGCAAACAAGCCATGGCATGGCGATTCCACCTGGCTACTCCAGCGTTGGGGTAGAGCAGATTTGTGATAATCAATATGAAGGCCTAGAGCTTGACCTCCTAGGAGGTGACGGGGAAAGCACACTAGGAGATGCACTTCACGATATCATTCTATGGTGCAAACGTTACATCATCATCATCGTCCTCAGCTAGGAGGCATCATTTCTTCCCATAGATCCCCTGCAGCGACCATCCCCTCAGAACTCAAGACCATCATCTCCAGCACATCCACCTCAAGGACCATCGTCACCACCGGGAATGTTGCATCCTGCTTGATCACCATCTCCAACAACATCGAATCCTGGAGGTGCAAGTGACGACGACCAAAACACCCCTCCCTGATCACCGTCTGCAGTGCTGGGACTAAAGTCTGGTGCGAGCAAGGAACCTGCAGCACCTCTTAAGAAGTCATGACCACCGCCTTCCAAGCCAAAGCAACCAAAGGTGAAAGAACCGAGGAAGAAAACAAAGAAGTCCGAACCTATTAAGAAGCTAGCAGGCGATATGACTCTTGAGGAATTGGAGGAGGCATCGCAAGCATATGTAAGGGAGTCTTTTGAAAAAATCATTGTCGAAAGAAAAGCGAAGGAGATGGAGTCTAAGCCAGTAGATCCAGCTAAATTAAAGTTTTTTTATTGGCATGAAAAAGGAAGTCAAGAAGATGTTACTATCGAACTACGATCGTTCGTTAGTTAAGTCTTATCGGAAGAAAAAATAAGGAGAGTCGTCGTACTGTCCCCCAGCTCGGGCAGCAAGATCAGCAAGTAGATAAAGATGCTCTAGCTATAGCGGCTATGCCTTTAGAACAACAAATCAAGGTCATTAAATTTATGGAAGATACATGTCTCTCGCTTGCTGAAGTTCTAGGGTGAGCCGAACCGCCACCTCCAAAAAAGACTGTACCTAAATGGCCCTTTGAGTTAGGCAAGCCTCTAGTAAGGCTTGAATTGGTATGGAAGCTCTCAACTAATATGTATGAATTCCATCAGTGGTACATGGAGCAATCGGCTAAGGAAAGGGTCATGTTCACTCTTCTTGTTAAACCGATTGATTTTTTCGATGAAGGTGAGAAACTATTGTGGTTGGAATTCAAGGATATTTATGAAGTATACCATCAATATGCTCTTGATGTCTTTCTCATCAGCGTCTGGGTTCTGTAAGTGTGTATTTATTAGGTGTTAATTTTAGCTCAGATCATTATTTTGTGTGTGTGTCACCCTACTAACTTTGTCTTTCATTTTATGTAGGATGCAAATTCAGAGGTGTCGTCAAGAATCGTAGTTCAACGTTGGCTTCATGGACCCAACGCTTCTTAACCAAGATCAAATTCGAGATCACCCAAAGGATACATTGGACCAAATATACAAATTCTTGGAGCAACAGAATTACTAGCAATACATACTACTACCTTATAACTTTAAGTAAGTGTGGGTACCGTCTATTTTTGTTTTCCTTTTCCTTACCTAATTAATATTAGTTAGTTCTAATATGAACATTTATGTACGCAGTTTCCACTAGATTCTCCTTATAATTATGATTGATCAAAGCAACGTTATTGTGTTTGATTCATTGAGGAAACCAAAGGACGAGTACCAAGACATCCAAGACATGCTTAACTTGGAATAATTCTGGGTCTTTATCTCTATGTGAAAATTTTATTCCTAAACTTTCACCTAACACTGTATCATTCATTATTTTAATTCACAGTGTATGGAAACGATTCCATAAGCATCACCGTGGTGATTTCAAATAAAAACTTACATTCAGTACAACGTTCCCGGTATGTATGAAGTTTGCACATTTTGTACATTCTATAACACGAATATTTTACAACTTATTTTTTTCCACTAAAGTGCTTAAGATAGGAACAAGGGAATAATTTATGTGGATACTACATCTGTGAGCACATGTACCATTTCGTGAGGGACAAGGTGATATCGCACAATATAACTGTATATAAAATAAACCTATTAATAATTAATCATTTTCTAGCTCCTTATATTTAATTGTTGGTGTAACATTCACATCTTTCCAAATTACATATGATGCATATTAGATAAAAACTCTTGGAGAAGGAGAGGCTTTTGGCAATCCAAAAGCTCTTATAGGATTTCTGGTGGACAAGGTGATAAATCCCAATGGAGAATTTTATTACAATGGACATTTAATAGCTAACCCATGCAACACCACAATGGGAGGATCTAAGAATTACAAGGATAAATTATTGTACATATATTAGTTGTATAAATACTAGTTTGATGTGTATAAACTACTAAGAATTGTATATATAGTAGTTAAAATTAATATTATACATATACTATCATGAAATATATATACGGCATGCATACAATACAAGTGTATACGTGTAAGTAGTGTACACTAAAGATGTGTACGTATAGATGTATATATATAAGTGAAGCAACAATTAGAATTAATAGGGAAAAGAATTCAGGGTAAAAAGAAAAAATCTTTAGTCTCGGCTGGTAGGAGGTCATGGCGTGGGACTAAAGGGGGATCTTTAGTCTCGAAAGATTAGTCCCGGTTGGATTTTTGAGATATACGAGCCTATCCAACCGGGACTAATGCCCGTTTTTCCACCGGTGTCTGAAAACTTAGGTCATTGCTCAAAAAAAAATAGAAGGAACTACTAATGTTTTCCTACTTCCACTCATCATTTTCTAGAAAAAGCGAGACACCCCCAGGCGTACTCTATATTACTTTTTGGCAAACCAAGACAATACACTGCTAAGATTATTGCGATGTCTTACTTAAGATCAAACACGACTGTAACAAAAAAATTATATGTCAACATTCCATACTATGTACAACATCTTAAAACAGAAAAAAGGAAACAATATTTAAGGCAATATCTAAGGAGTTATTTTTTAGAAAATGGAATATTCAAGATGTCGGCCTCTACACCTTTAGGGGGAAAAAATCTTAAAGACCGTAAGATATAAATTATGAATACCATGTTGTATTGTCAATAGCTACAAAATGAACATTACTCTAAAATCACTTTAAATATATCGATTGATGATATAACTTTTTTACGTACATTATTAAATGTTCTCGGTGAAAAAAATGGTGAGTCGACATTTTCAAATAAAAATGTGCCTTACAAAAGTGGTTACCAAGTTCCGTATGTTGTTAAGATTAATAAATATCTCCACCATTGCCAAAAAAAATATTGCTACGCCTCTTCTCTTACCCAGTTCACTAGGATTAATATTGTTAAGATTAATAATGTGAAAAAAATAGTATCGTCCAATGAAGAAGATATAAAGGAGAGAGAGGTGACATTCAAGAGCATATAAAGAATCACTAGGATTTACAGATACGTTCCTCATAAGACAAATTAATTAAGGTTAATTGCCACTCCATCTTATTCCAAATTTAAGTAGTTTACTAGGACATCGACAAAGTCTTCAGTATGACACTTTGACTAACAAGGTTTTGTAAAAGTATGCTATTTTAAATTGAGAAACTTAGATGCCATGAAAGTATCTTTCCAGATGAATTGATCAAGTTATGTTTAACCATGTGTTGTCAATGCATGCAAATTTTTCTATATTGATTGGCCAAGATGACAAGTTTCCTTGTTCATTCTCTGCATCATATAGACTGGAGCTGTCATGGAGCTGAAGACAAGTTTCCTTGTTCATCCTCTGCATCATATAGACTGGAGCTGTCATGGAGCTGAGGATCGCGAAAACCACTTCCCGTTCACTAACAGCAGCTCAGCTTACTCTGCTGGGGAAAGCGACTTCAGTACCGGTTCCTAACCCCTTTAGTGCAACCGGTATTGCTACTTTGGTATAAAGGAGGGTCTTTAGTACCGGGTCAAATAACCGGTACTAAAGGGGTATTAAAAAAAGAAATCCACCGACCGGAGCCCCGGCTGCACCCCGCCGCCGTCTGCCTGAGCGCCGGAGCCCTGGTCGCACCCCGCCGCCGTCCGCCCGAGCGCCGAAGTCCCGGTCGCACCCACCGCCGTCCGCCAGAGCGCCGGAGCCCCATCCGCACAACACCTGAGCCCCGCACCAGAGAGAGAGGGAGGGAGGGAGGGAAGCTGCGTACTTACGCTGCTCAGCCACCATCGCCGGTTGCCGTCGCCGCTACTCCTCAGCCCGCCGGTTGCCGCCGGCGGCAGATCTGAGGGAGAGGTGGCGCTACTCCAAGATCCACGGGCTCCTTGCTCCGCCACGTCTGCTGACGCTCCGCCGCCGCACCCTCCCACCGGAGCTCCGCCACTCCTTGCCCCGCCGCTGCTCCTTGCTCAGCCATGCCCTACCGACGCTCCATCGCCTCGCCGCACCCTCCCTTCTTGCCTACGCCACTCCTCGCCACATGTAAGAGGTGAGGGGTGAGCGGAGGTGGGAGGAGAGGGGTGGCGAGGGGATCGATCTGTGTGGGGGAGAGAGGTGTGGGTGAGAGGTCGGATGAGGGGGACGAGCGGATAAGTACGTGTGGGAAGGGGGTTGAGCGTGGGGTGAGAGAGAAGGGGAGCTGACGCGTGAGGGAAGTTACCCTTTTAGTATCGAGTGGAAGCTTCACTCGGTACTAAAGGTCACCTATTAGTACCGGGTGAAGGCAGGCCTTTAGTACCAGGTGAATGCCTTCACCCGGTACTAATGGGTGACCTTTAGTACTGGGTGAAGTCTCCACCCGGTACTAAAGGGGGTTATAGGGGGGCTCCTCGGGGACTAGCCATCAAAATACAACCGGTACTGAGCCTCAGGATGAATGCTGAGTTTTCTAGTAGTGATAGTAAATCTCTGCATCTGTAATAAGGGCACTTAACTAGGGGAAAGGCATATCCAAATGCATCCATTTGTATAAGTTCATAAAATTTCAATATAGGTTTTGATGCACCTGAACTTTATATTCTAGATTGAACTAAATCTTAGTGTACACAAATTGAGTAGTAATGAAACTATATGCACACGGGAATCCTACACTGAAAAATTGATCAAATAATAAGCAAAATGAAACCTGCAAATACTCCATTTTGAAAATTTTGACATCGATGTGTCAATCATATTCTGTGGATATAGACTAGAAAGAAGCAATTAACTATAGCTCTGCATTAGCACTTATACCAAATATGCCATCATAATCAATGAAGAACAGTGGATAAAAATCTTGGACGAGATTGTGCATTAACCTTGACAGCGTGAATTCGTACACCAAGTTAATTAATCTCTTGCTGAAAATCTGATGACAATTAATTGTCTACAGAAATATATACTAGCGGCTTTAATGAAAAATAATGCGGATGACATAGATAGAATTATGATGCTGACCTGCATACCATGAATGGACACCTTACTGCAGTTCAGAAGGAAGAAACCCCAAATAGGCGGAAGAGATATTGGCGCGGCTCAATCAGATACTGATTTTACAGCTGTTGTAAAATCTACCATCGGATTGAACCTCACCAATATCGCTCTTTCCATTGATCAACCATGCATGGAGATCATGCATGGATAGATGGAGCTCTCATGGTTGCAGGTAGAGCCGTGCAGACTATATAGTGGTGGGTTCTTGCATTCTTCATAGTCTGATTACCTAAAACTTTGACATGACATGAGATAAATCAAGAGATCAAGCTCATCAACAGATATATAGTAGATTGTATATGATCTTTATATGCAATTAGAAAGATATTCATCATAAGAAAATAGATAAGAAGGATCATTACATACCAGCAGATCGAGATCATATCCTGCTCTCTCCGCGATCAGAAGTGAATGAATCTAGAAACCACAGGGATAGTGGAAAAGGACGAAAGAAACTTTTGGCAGTATGTCTCTGAGTATTGTTAGGGTTAATTGAAAGCGTCATGAAACACCTTTGCAAATGGTATACATGTGGATCTCAGAGATCGCCACATGTTGATGCACAATACTTAGCTACTGACATATGCTATGCTATTGAGAGGTCAGCCATGCAGGAGCTTTGATGCAGGCCAAGGCCAAGAACACAGTGAAGAATGAAGAGGTTGAGAAAAGATTGTGGCCGGCCGGGCACAACATATTGGAGGGGACCTAGAGGTAGCATGCGATGGGTTTTTATGCTCGGCCTCCATGAGGGAGGGTAGTGAGCAGAATGATGAGCAAGGGCAGATGAAAAGATATATATGATGTATGTACACCTCTCTCTCTCTCTCTCTCTCTCTCTCTCTCTCTCTCTCATCACACAGTTGCATGCATGCATGGTCGGCATACAATAGTGGGGTAGGTCGAGCGTTTTGCGGATGAATGACCATTCATGCGGTTCAGTTTTAGTAGTGGAATGCTGGAGCATATTAGAGGCCGGCCATCGAAATTATGAGATTTTCTTTTCGCAGTGAATTTGGTACGCTTATAGCGACATTACATTTGTTCTCGTTTTTTCATTTCTTTCAGATAGAGAGAAGAGAGTAGGAGAGAGGAGGATGGAGGAGGAAGACGACGAGGAAGGCGGAGACCTAGGTGGCCGGGCAGCATCGGGAGCAGGAGCGCAGAATGTGTGTGCCTAGAAAGAAGCCTGGGAGGCCCGTACAAAAGGCTTGGAGTTTCTTAATCGGGAGCACCTTGCACGTAAATCTGTCTGCAATCTGAACCCCGGTTTGTTAATTAATCCCTCCTCGTCGCTCCTTTTCTTAACCAGAAACCATCCATCTCTCTCTCTCTCTCTCTCTCTCTCTCTCTCTCTGTGACAGTGTGAGAGAGAAGCAGCAGCAGCCGGGCAATCAGAACACCTGCTACAAAGCGGCGGGGACAGCGGCGCCAAAGCGGCTCTGCCGTGACACCGGCGCAGGGGACACGCCCCGCATAGGGTTGCTCCACCTGATCTCGTCTTTCCCTATCACCATAATGCATTGGGTGCCCTTCTTTTCTTTTCACCCCCCACATCGTCGTCGTCGTCTCTTCCCTTTATTTTGCACACCACCCATCTCTCTGCACTTCCATCCAATAAAAAGGGTCTTTTCTGTGTGTGCATGAGCATCTTTTACAGTAAGAACTCTCCATGAGCAATGATACTAACCTTTTATTCCCAGCACCTACACTACAGATAGTAGGTCAATTTTACGGTGAAATAAAAAGAATTCATGGGATGGCTAGAGATTGGAACTGCGTAGTGGACCAGGTCCCGTATGATTATGATAGGGTGCTTCCACGCAGACAAAGCGCGCAAAAGGGGACGTAGTAGACTGGTTGACGTGATGATAGGAGGGGCTCAGGTGGCGTGCCACCCCCTCACTAATCAGATTCCCACGCGCTAACCCAACAAAATCATCCCTCCCCCAACTTTTTAACCCCCTCCGGCCGGGTGAAACAGGTCAGGCGGCGTTAATTACCCTCCCGCGGTCAAACTGGAATATTAACGGCATGCTTGCTTCTTATTATCATAGCCACAGGAATAATCATGATGTATGCGGTATGCCACCCTTCAACTCGAAGTCGCTGTACCACGCTGTACAGACAGTGTTGGTAGAAATATACTGTACGTTGCGTTTGTTACGGTGACCGGAACAGAGCGAGTGGTGATTCGTCAGAGGGAACTGGGACGTACGATATGAGCTCGTTAGCGGCTTGGTTGTTGCGTGCTGCAATCATGGCGTGGAGGTGCAGGGGAGGGCGCAGCGGGAAAAGAGACACCCCTCGCGTGTTTCGCTCCGGCCCGGCACGGGAGGCGAGCGCACGGCCGCCGAAGCCGGCTGGCCGGGGCGCCTTGTGCTGCGCCCCGCGCGTTCGATCGCGCACATGCGTGTGGAGACTGGAGAGACAATTATTATACGCGGCGTACGCGTAGGCGGCCGCTTTCTCCCACGCCAAAATACACGGAATTATGCCCGCCCCGCCCCGCGCCATCATGGATCCATGCCGTGCCCTTCCGCTCCGCTCCCGATCCCGGCTCGCCGTCGCCGCACGCGGCCGCCACGGCCGGCGGCGCCCGGCCCTCGGCGGCACCACGACTGCTGACTCCAAGGAGCCGGCCGTTGGTGGGTGGGCCGAGAGAGCTGGACTGCTTGGGTCGGAAGATGGTTAAACGATTAAGGGCATGTTTGGATACACCCTCATAAACTTTAGGACACTCATAAAGTTTAGAAGCTAGAAATTGGTAGTCCTAAAATTTATGAGTGGGCTGTTTGGATGGAATCATAATCTTTAGGATGTTAGAGGGGAAATGACTTTTGTACCTCTAATTACTCCACCCCTGCTCCATTTCTAGCGCCGTGGAGAGAGAAGGGGAGGGGCAAGAGGGATAAATGATGGGTTGGGGACCACTTTTAGGAGAAAAATGACCCATTATGATGGTTTGATCCTCCTAATGAAAAGAGCACTCCTAAACATTATGAATGCACTTTTATGACATATGTTTGGATGCACAAGTCCTAAAAGTGGACTAAAAGTGAAGTCCTAAAGATTATGAGTGTGTATCTAAACAGACCCTAAACTGTCAAGACCCAGCTTCATATTTCTATTCTAAAATCACCGAGGTCCAACTAATGATGGCCCATTCAACATTTTCAACAGATAAAACATATTGACTAACTTTTTTCAAAAAAGTTGAACATAGAAATGTTGAACCTTAATATTTCAATATTTTTCAAGGAATGTCGAAAAAAGTTGAACCAACATTTTTTTAAAAAATATTCAACATATTTTCGAACCTTCTTCTCTGGCTCCGGCGGCCGGAGGCGGCGCGCGTAGGGGCTGGCAAGGGCGGCGGCGGCGCGGAGGTGGCACGGGCGGCGCTGTGGCCAACGGCGGTGGTGGCGGCGGTGCGGGACAAAGGGGCAGCGACGGAGGCAGCTATGGGGAGGCGCACAGTAGAGCTAGGGTTTGGGGTGACGATCCAACTGTAGCTATTCTTTGCACGAATCTCAAACATTGGAAAGGTTCCATCTCTTCCAACCTTCGAGAAGATGGATAGGTTTTCCGGAGGTGCTTTCCCTTTGGTTTCTCATGGGCCTCCTTTTCCCTTTGTGTGCTACTGTCTAATGGGCCTCGTCAATTAGTCTCTAACACTACCTTTCTGGGCTGCAATAGCTCGGCCGAATGGCCATTAGCCCATTAGGTTGTTTATTGTGCGGAATTTCTATCCATCTTCTGGAAGATTTTAGTCTACATATCTTTCACTGTTTAAGATTCGTACAACGTTAGTGGGATGACTCGGATTAATTTGGAACTGAGGAGGATACGAAGCGTATGCACAGCTGCAGGTGCGCCAGCAGGTGACCACCTATATGTGGGGGACAGATGTCACTACGTGAGAGGAGGAGGTGGGTGGGATGCTAAACAAGTTGCAAACTTCAAACGATTTTTTCTCTTAAACCGTGCATCCAATTTAAAATCCGTTTGAACCATGAAATTTGTTGGAATTAATATTACATAATGAGATCCAATATCACCATGTTTTGTTGTATTTTTAAAAATCAACATTTTAGATGAACTCTCTCAATATTTGGTGCATGTCAAAAAAATGTTCAGCCAAAAAATATTGGTGAATGTAAAAAAAAGTTGGTGCGTGTCAAAAAGTTGAAAAAAAAATTTAACTTATTTTTAGATATTCACCATTATTTTTTAATATTATCCAACATTTCATTGACATAGGCTAACTTATTCTGGACATATAGTACCATTTCATGATATTGACTAATAATTTATTTTACCTTAACCAACATTTTTCTTGATGGACCAATATTTCCTTTACATAATTCAACATTTATTGATAGTTGCCAACATTTTTTAACATATACCAATATATTCTTAAAATGTTTAGCCAACATTTTTTACACTCTCCAACATTTTCCCAATAATGACTAATATTTTTTGTTGACATGCATACAACATTTATTGATGTTCGCCCAACATTTTTCTCCAAACACCAACATGTTTTCTAACTATTTTTATAGTATCATCAAACATTTTTTACGGAGGATGACGACTTACCAAACTTTTTTCTTAGGAGTGAACAATATTTTTCTTTAATTTATTTTAGACACTCACCAGCACTTTTTGATGTTTGAAAACAATTGTTAACATAAATCAACATTTCTTGACTCGCCAACAATTTTAGAATTAAACCAACTTTTTTTGTCCAACAGTTCTTACTCACCAACAATTTAGATCCACATTTTGACTCGCCAACAATTTTAGAATTAAACCAACTTTTTTTGTCCAACAGTTCTTACTCACCAACAATTTAGATCCACATTTTCTGGGTTGTGCAAATCATACTTCCGGACACCCTTTCGCTTCTTCTACCTTTTTCTTTTTTTTCTTCTTTTTTTTGCCTTGCTCCTACCAAATATTATTTCCCAGTTATTGTCATCCATATAAATCATACGAATGATAAATACAAAGTAAATATTAGAATATATTTTTTTCTGGTTATTATTTTATTTTTGAACTTCAAACTTCAACTCGCAAGTCCCCACCCATTACTATCCCCCTTCAAATCACATGCCCCGCAAAAAATATTGAACTTCTGAACTAT
Organism: Setaria italica; assembly: GCF_000263155.2. Lineage (NCBI taxonomy): Eukaryota > Viridiplantae > Streptophyta > Magnoliopsida > Poales > Poaceae > Setaria > Setaria italica. Next base: position 32,412,954 of record NC_028453.1, read on the forward strand.
CTGTGGTGCTGCAAAAAAATGTCAAAGGCACTGAGCCCTTGCCTCTTCTCGCGATGCATTCTAACATCTGGAATGGAACAGAATTATATGACTAGCGCAGGCACTCAGCATACATATACATGTGGGCTTACATATATACTTGTTGGGTTTTATATCGGGCTTTATAGTTCATCTGATTAAACATCTTCCGGAAGCCATATAGGGTCCCCTTTATTGTGGGGAGTACTCCTATCTGTGTAACCGAATTATGTTCCACAGCATGCTTCGTGCACCCCGATTTCTCATTCCGAATGAAATAACCCTTCAACGTTTCTGATAACGCAAATCTAAATAAGTATTCCCTCCGTTCTAAATTTTTGATCATTTTGGATTTTCTACATACATGATCTTTTCTATACACCTAGATACAGATTATGCATCTAGTGTATGAACCTAGAAAAGCTAAAACGACTTATAATTTGGGACGGAGGGAGTACATAGCAAAATATATCTATCTAGAAAAGCTAAAACAAAACGGTCTATAATTTAGAACATAGCAAGTATATATGATGACATATTCTTTAATGAAAAATTAACACATTAAATCCAAATCTAAACATATATCTATTGTTGTAAAAAAATCTCAATGTATTTCTAGATATGCTTTTAAATCACCCACTTATGTTGTTGTTAATATATGAGCTCATACATGTTTGTGTGTCACCGTACAAACCGATAAGGATATCCATTGTCATGTTGAACATACAGCACAAACTAAGATTTAACTAAGCTTTGACCAAATTTATAGAAAAATGCATAAATTCTTACAATATCAAACTTATTTCACTACATAGATCATGAACATATTTTCATAGTGCATATATTGGATATTCTAGATATTATTATATTTTTTATAAAATTGATTAAAATTGAATAAGTTTGACGAACAAAGAGTAAAGTGTATGGTCAGTCCTTGAATTTGTCCAGCTGTGTCACTTAGATCCTCGTACTCTCAAAATGCATATCTAGCTTCCTAAACTTGGGTTCATGTGCCATTTAGGTCTCTATATTCTTAGAATGCAAATCTAGGCCCCTAAATTTGGATTCGGGTGTCATATAGGTCCATATACTCTCTAAAAGCGTGATCATATCAATTAAATTGATAAAAACTTATTTTACATTGATATAATTTAATTATAGTCAAATAATGTGATTTTCAGCTCAACGTGTATGGAGAATATTGATGTGTTGAATCAAAAAGATTGGCGATCTTTTACTTTCAAGGCAATATCTTAACTTAGGACCTGTTTGGTTCATAGGACTAAAGTTTAGTCCCTGTCACATCGAATGTTTAGATACTAATTAGAAATATTAAATATAGGTTAATTATAAAACCAATTACATAATGAAGGCTAATTCATAAGACGAATCTATTAAGCCTAATTAGTCCATGATTTGACCATGTGATGCTACAGTAAATATGTGCTAATCATGGATTAATTAGACTTAATAGATTTGTCTCGTGAATTAGCCATGGCTTATGCAATTAGTTTTATAATTAGTTCATGTTTAGTCCTTCTAATTGGTATCCAAACATCTGATGTGGCCTGAACTAAAAATTAGTTCATGGATCCAAACATCCCTTTACTAGATGCACATGACAGACACACTCTATTATTCTTGGAAGATTGTTCAAATTTGAATAACTCATAGTTGCACTTACTAAACTAAAATCAGGAGTTTATAAGATAAATTAGTGGATGAATATTAGGAGAAGCTGAAGGGGTAATAAAATAAGTTAGAAAATGTGCCAATGAAGGTAATGGCTTGCTTGAAAGAATAAACTTTGATCTTATCATGTTCTATTAGTGGGATGACACTGCATTTCAAGAATTTAGAGACATATATGACACCCGATCGAAGTCAAATTTAGGGAGTAAGATATGCATTTTGATATTATAAGGACCTAATTGACATCGGAGCCCAAGTTTAGGTGGCTAGATATGCATTTTGACTTTTAAAAGTACAGGAAGCTGAGTGACACAGTCGGACAAATTTAAGGACCAACCATGTATATTACTCTAGAAGAAAACTAAAATGACATGTAACTGGGAACAAAGGGAGTATATAACGTACGTCCAATCTTTTCACAAAATCCCATCATTCATGCGTATATGCTAATAGTAGTGTGCTTGGTCACCTGGTCACAAGACAAAAGGGGGTCGCGAGTTCACACTTCACAGCACACTTGGTGATCAATAGCATTAAGCAATTTACCGTACACACTAGTTAACAAGAACAATCAATGAAACACAATCAAACAACATTCAAGTCCAATCAGTGTCGACCCGTCAAGATCATGAACTAACACCGGCGGGTTCCATTAGCCAATCCAATAATCCATCATTCATCTCCTTCATGCATGCTTGCATTGATCCATCTCGACCGGCGGCTCGATCCATCAGTGGCCGACGACGACGAGCTGGTCATCGTTGGGCTCGTCGGGGTCGTTGTAGTCGTCGTCGCTGTCGCTGTCGGACGCGCCGGTGGGCGCCTTGGCGGTGACGCTGAAGCCTTCCTCCTCCTGGTTCTCCGGGTCGTGCACGGCGCCGACGCGGCAGGCCTTGTCGTTCACGGCGCCGTGCTCGCACTTGGGCTTGTGCGCGCCCGACGACACCGCGTGCTCCGACGACTGCGGGGCGGGCGCCGCCTCAGCGCCGCCGGCCGACCCCAGCAGCAACAGCGCGCACGCCAGCGCCAGCACCACCAGCCACGCGCGCACGGGCGCCGCCGCCATGGTTGGGTTGCGTTGGTTGGTTGGTCTCGCTGCTGGCTCTCTCACCGGTGGTGGTCCGGCGACAGGATCACGGGCGCGGAAGGAACCGGGAATTTGCGACGGCGATTGATGGGCGGAGTGGTGGCGGAGGAGCGTTGGGGAATTCATGGCGCATTAACAGGGGGATTTAAGGAGAGGTTGGCTTTGCATGGCTCAACAGCTAACGTTCAGGAGGCACCGCCAAGGAGCTCTTGCCATTTTGTGGATGGTGACCCTTGTTTTTAGGGAGAAAACAGACGAACGGCCTTCCCCAACCTGCCTTTTTCTTTTTCTTTTGAGGTCCAAACTGCAGCTGCAAGGTGGAACAGGGAGAAAACCTGGCTAATTTTAGTCCCAGAAAGAAACTGCAGCTGTTTCCCCGACTTTCTATTCAAGGATGAAATAGGTGGAACACTCGAGCATTTTTAGGGACGGGTCTTAATAATGTGAAGGGATAAACGGCTTAAATTTCAGTTGCAAAGGTATGCCAGCGTATAATGCATGAGGGTGATGCTAAGGATTAACGCTCGATGCAGTTGCAAAACTTCTAATTCATCTCCGGTGTATAGCCACTCAGTCCTATCTAAAAAGTGGGTCCCCTCAAATAACTTCTATCTATCCCCTTTCCCTTAGTGACCATCATACCCTACCACGCCTACTAATTTGCAGCACCCGGTACAAAGTCTAGCACCATGACTAAGAGCAGCTACATCGTGAGTTGCTAAACGGGGTGCTAGATTCCTTAATGCTTCACGCTGGAGAGAGGGGTGCTTTGAAGCACCACCTTAGCTATGGTGCTTACTTTTGCACCTGGTGCTTCAAATAAAATAGTATTTTATTTGCCCATCATTCCTTATCTCTTGCAAACATGGATGGAGAAAACTGACGCACATAAATACTTTTCAGGATAAAGTGTTGCTTCACGCTAGAGAGAGGGGATAAAATGTTGCTTCACGCTGGAGAGAGGGGTGCTTTGAAGCACCACTTGTGCTTACTTTTGCACCCGGTGCTTCAAATAAATTAGTGTTTTGTTTGCCCATCATTCCTTGTCTCTTGCAAGCATGGATGGAGAAAATTGACGCACACAAGTACTTTTCAGGATAAAATGTTGACTTTGCTTTGGCTTATACATGGAGCATTTTGTTTGGCTTAGCACCTGGATGACATGTTCAGTTTCACAAGTTTTGGGAAGATTATACGTTGGAGTTGCTCTAAGGGGTTGCTCTGTAGTTGGATCCGCGCTGCTCAGTGTCCACGCTCGCGTTACGTTCCGACTCGATCGACCCTGCCTTTAAGCTGCCGGTTGCCGGTGGGGGTTGCGCTCGACCTGAACTCCTGAAGCCGATAGCACCTACAGACTACAGAGACGACACAGTCCGACCAGCCGGTGCGGCGTCCAGAGAGAGAACACAGCGCGATCACGCCAATCAGATCAGAAGAGAAAGAGGAGAACACGAGCACGATCGATCTCCATCGGCGCCTTTCGCCGCCCCGCATAGCTTGATCCGCACGCATCGACATGGTGGCATCCGATCCAGGGCATGCATTACACGCGCAGCGCAGTGGACACTCACATAATCCTGCTCTCCCCTGCCGGCGGTGCCATTAGAATCCTGAACCAACTGCACACAATCAAGGCCGCGACGGCGACGCGGAACCGACAGTACCCACCATCGTGTCTCCTGCAGGCTATTCGCTCACGCAGCAGCGTCGCCGCTTTTGTTCGATCGATCGGTTCCGTTTCCCTGGAAGCCATCTATAGCCTGTCGCTGCCCACGCTCTCCGTCCTTGCTCGCGGACTGGTTGTTGGTGGGGGCTCTCGGACCGGTAGATGTCGTCGTTGCCAGCTCGGGGTCGCTATCCCCATGCATGTGGTGTGGATGCATGGATGCATCGGGCAACGAAATCAAGGCACGAGAGGCGCGGGAAAGCGAGCATCGCACGTACGTTTGTTCAGCAAATGTTTTGCTGATAGGTTTACAGTTCTGAAACGTTCAGTTTGCTATATCAGGGTATCGATCTGCATACAGTTAGACCCTGTTTGGTTTAGTCCTCCTTTTTGCCTCTTTTAGCGCTCCCAGTCACTAGGCTGCACAGTATAGGGCGTGTAGTCTGTATAAATTGTGACACCTTCTTTAGAGAGAGAAGTGCAGATCAATTCGTAAACTGCAACCTTTTCGTGTAAGCATGGGCTAATCAATTCACTGAGCAAGTGCAGATCGTCTAATTCACTAGACCAGAGCATGGGCTGGGCCCAAGCAAAGTCCAATTCATTTTGTGCCTAAAAAATGACTGTCTAGGCCCGGCCCAAGGGTCGGATTGGTTTGCCAAAACTTTGGTCACTATTTGGTTAGCTATCAAACTTTGCCTATGTCTCCCATTTACCCTATCAAAATGTTGGTAAGTTTTTTATCCAACTTTTAGCTAGCCAAAACTCTGACGATACTAAAATTTTGACATCAAACCAACCAGACCCCAAATTCCCATTAGGAAAAGAAAAGGCTTAGGGGGGGCAAGCCACCTATTTTTTCATGTTAACAAAAATTAATATTTCAGGCAAGAAACTCTTGCCTAGGTCCACTGCTGCTCATAGCATTAGTGGGCCTTCTTAGGGTGGGTTTTCTTACGCCTAACATTTGCCTAACCTGGCCCTAAACATTGTTTAGGATGGAGGACCAGTGAACTAGTATTATCTCTTCCTTGACTGTGCTATATATAACATTTGTTTCTTTTACGGGGATACATTAACATTTAAGCCCTGGCACACGAGCAAAAATGTCACGCCAGCTCGTCTTCCCCGCGTCCCTTTTATCTATTTTGTACTTTTTGTTAGCTCACGCAAAGTGTCTATATAATCTATGCTTACGTACTCTACGTGTGTTTTCAGTGGTTTATTTTTAGGTATGCATGCATGTGTCAGGTTCAAGTGTAAATTAGAAGAAAAAAAGAGAGACTAATTTTTTTTAAAAAAAATTGGCATTTCCCGTTTCTCTCGGTGTCTGCCATGAGTGAGGGTTTCACCATCCAACAAACTACGTACGTACAAAGTGTGAGATCATGCATTCGCAAAAAATAAAGTGTGAGATCATGCGTCGCTCGATGTAAATTTGAAAGCCCCCACGCAGCACACTGCGCACCCTCCGCTACGTACGCGCGCTCGTCTGCCGCCTGCCGTGCGGCGGGGACCCCACCGCCGCCTCGTCGGCCTCTATTTAATGGCCACCACCAGACAACGACCGCAGGCCGCAGCTGCACTCTGCAGAGCACAGCCGCGCAGACCGTGCACGGGCGCGCCCCGAGCAGGAGGAGGCCACCCCACCTCCACCCGCGATGGCGTCGCCGGCGGGCCATCGGCGTGCAACCGTGCTGCGCCAGGCGGCGGCGCTCCTGCTCGCCCTGCTGTCCTGCTGCTGCTGCTTCCGTGGCAGCGGCGCCAGGTCGGCATCGTCGTCGCCGGCGTCGCCGAAGGTGCCGGCGGTGATCGTGTTCGGCGACTCGACGGTGGACACGGGCAACAACAACGGCATCGGCACGATCCTGAAGAGCGACTTCCCGCCGTACGGGCGCGACATGGCCGGCGGGCCCCGGCCCACGGGGCGGTTCTGCAACGGCCGCCTCCCGCCGGACTTCATCTCCGAGGCGCTCGGCCTGCCGCCGCTGGTCCCGGCCTACCTCGACCCCGCCTACGGCATCCAGGACTTCGCCCGCGGCGTCTGCTTCGCCTCCGCCGGCACCGGCCTCGACAACAAGACCGCCGGCGTCCTGGTACGTACCCTTAGCTCTGTCCAGCACGATTGCAATGGGGATGTCAGAGATGTGAGTTTGGCGGCACATCTGAAGATAGCAAAATTCTTTTGGGGGGCAAGGCTGAGACGGCAGGAAAACGTTGCCGGGGAGAAGGTTCCATTCCATGAGCCGCGCAGGGTCCGTCTGAAGCGGCAGCCGAGTGGTTAGACTTCCCTTTCGCCATCTTGTTCGGGAAGGGGACGAAGAGCTGGGCGATGAAAGCCTGTGCAGCCTGCAGGGTGCAGTGGTCTTGCAGCTCCCCGAATTGAAGGCGCCTATTGCCTCAGGCTAGAGGCCGGGGGGGTGTTCGGTTGTTTGGTGCGGACCAAAGTTCCTATTTAGATACTAATTAGAAGTATCAAATATAGATTAATTATAAAATCAATTACACAGATGGAGGCTTATTCGCAAGACGAATCTATTAAATCTAAATTCATCTCGCGAATTAGCCTCCATCCGTGTAATTAGTTTTATAATTAACTCATATTTAATCTTCCTAATTAATCTCTGAAAATTTGATGTGACATGGACTAGACTTTAGCTCAACCATCCAAACACCCTAAACCTAATACGGCCACTGATAAAGGCCCTGCCGGGCCATGCTCACTACTGCATTTTTTTCAGAATTGATTAGACGGGACGGGTTAGATTAGGGCCCAGAGGATTGATGATCAGTCACTGATCGTCCTTGTCACTCTCGTATGTCTACGGGCTTTGCTAATACGTGAAGCGTCCTCTGGTTTTGGTCTTGGACTAATCCACTGCAACCAGCAAGGCATCAACCGTCTTCTTCCTTTGGGCCATGTTTAGTTTTCACCAAAATCCTAACTTTAACACTATGCAAAAAGAAGATTCCCATCACATCAAACTTGCGATACATGCATGGAGTACTAAATGTAGATGAAATCAAAAACTAATTGCACAGTTTTGTTGTACTTTACGAGACGAATCTTTTGAGCCTAATTAGTCAATTTTTGGACAATAATTCACAAATACAAACGAAATGCTACAGTTGCGCATTTATGATAAACTCCCAACTTTGACACTCCCAAATTGGGAACTAAACAAGGCCTTGGTTTCTTCTTCCTCTTCGGCAACCAACAACTGCAGAGGCATTAAAACCCCCGCATTTAGTGCGTCGAATGGTCGCGGACAGCGCTTTCATGCTCCGATCCGTCGCTGAACTTCTGTGGTTTTAATAACAGTCAGTAGCCCGGTTGGTCAGCCAACCTGTAGAGAGGCCGGCAAATCTGCAGAACTACAGTCTACAGTGGTCAGTGTGTTTTCTTCGTTCATCGTTCTGTCACCAACTCACCATAGCACCTGAATCCTGCATTTGCATGGTAACAGAAACGAGGATGCTAGATTGCTAGAATGTATTTGAGTATTTCTTCTTCCCATCACACTGAATTTTCCTCTTTCGTGTTTTGGCGCTCTGACGAGGAAGAACCTTCTTCTACAGTCAGTCACGGGGCTTCTCCTCCGAGCTATTCAGGTTAGGATTTAGGAATTTGGTCCCCACTCCCCAGTGAGGCTTCCATCATACGCTTAGGAAAAGGGCAAGTCAGGAAGGACGAACTGGCAGCAGAGTATCTTGGTTGGTTGGGCAGCGAGGGTTGCTGCCAACTAGGGTGACGGAGCACGGCTAGCAAGGAGGGTTGGGTGAGGGAGCGTGGTGACGGGTAGCAGCAGATACACGAGAAGCAAGCTGATTATGGGTCATTCTAATTAAATTCGACCGAGTCTATAGAGAAGAAAAACCACATTTATGACAACAAATAGATATACTATGAAAAGTCATGATAAATATAATAATACGGTATTGTAAATACTAATAATTTTGGAAAAAGTATATTTTTCATCTCTTAAGTATTGCATAGCGTGATATTCATCCCTCATATTTCATTTGGTGCAAATTAACCCCTTAACTAACTAAATTAGTGCATTTATCATCCCACCTTAGTTTAACAATGGTTTAGTACCATCTAACGGTGGTTTATGCCCACGTAATTATCTACCTAATCACTACTTAATGTAATATGCTGAGTCAAAAATATAAAGCTAAAAAAATCAATAAATCCTCTAAATTAGCTACCTATAAAGATTTTATCGGAAAATTTGACGAAACCGATTCACACCAAACTTTTGATTCAACATTAGATGTGACTAAGCATTGATCATTAAAATGATTACATGGCCTAAAGCTGATGTTATATGATCCTAAACCATCATTAAATAAAGTTAAGGATGATAAACGCACCAATTTAGTTAGTTAAGGGATTGATTTTCTCCAAATAAAACATGAGGGATGGATGTCACACTTTTGCAATACTTGGATGAAAAATACACTTTTTCTGATAATTTTTTTATAAATCTGGTCAAATTTTACATAGTTTGAATAGAATAATTTTGAGATCCGCATTAACTTGTACTGACATGTAATCACGTGCAGTATTAATCAGCTACAGTTAGCAGCCTAGCACAGTGTGCTTGCTCAAAGGTGCAAACGGTGGGGCACTTGAGAATTTGTTACGTGTCCCCCGGGGAAGTAAATTATTGAGAGCACAGCACAGTAACCTCGTTGATTGCTCCCCAACCATTTCGGGACAAACCGTAAACGTGAGTGTCCTGTTTCCTGAACCCTGACCGAGCGTCGTGGGAGGCATTCAACCCCCGAATCTAGCCAGCTACCGAGAAGGACGATCGCCGCACTGTGTGGCAGTGGCACACTGGCACTGTGTGCAGATCATGATCCCTGCAGATTCTGTTCGCGCTTGCAAATTCAATTCTCTGTTCGATTCACTCTCCTGAATTCTCGAATCGAATCTGACCTGAGAAACGCACGCTGTTTCTGTTTGGTGATCCTTCCTTTTCCGGCGCGTGAAGTCAGTGATCCCGCTGTGGAAGGAGGTGGAGTACTTCAAGGAGTACCAGCGGCGGCTCCGCCGGCACGCCGGGCGCGCGGCGGCGCGGCGCATCGTCTCCGACGCGCTCTACGTGGTGAGCATCGGCACCAACGACTTCCTGGAGAATTACTTCCTGCTGGTGACCGGCCGGTTCGCGGAGTTCACGGCGGCGGAGTTCGAGGACTTCCTGGTGGCGGAGGCGGAGCGGTTCCTCGCCGAGATCCACCGGCTGGGCGCGCGGCGGGTCACCTTCGCCGGGCTCAGCCCCATCGGGTGCCTGCCCCTCGAGCGCACCCTCAACTCGCTCCGCGGGGGATGCATCGAGGAGTACAACCAGGTGGCACGGGACTACAACGACAAGCTCCTCGCCATGTTCCGCCGCCTCACGGCCTCCCGGCCGTCGCTCAAGGTCGCCTACATCAACGTCTACCAGAACATGCTCGACCTCATCACCAACCCTTCCACCCTTGGTGAGTGATCGATCGAGTCTGCGATCTCACAGGAATTTCGAAGGAATTTCATCTCGATTGCAGAAGGAATCCTGACCGGCTGATCGGCACCGCAGGGCTGGAGAACGTGGAGGAGGGGTGCTGCGCGACGGGGAAGGTGGAGATGTCGTACCTGTGCAACGACAAGAACCCGCTGACGTGCGAGGACGCCGGCAAGTACTTCTTCTGGGACTCGTTCCACCCAACCGAGAAGGTGAACCAGTTCTTCGCCAAGAAGACGCTGGACCTCTGCTACGAGCAGCTCCTTTGATGATGCATAGTAGTATACAGATTTAGTGTGGCTGCTGTATTGATTGAATTATTGATGCTAAGATGCGGCATTGCGATCGCCGCCCCTCCGTATATAGGGTTCGTCAAGAATGGAAATGTACTCTGTTCCGATGCGCCGATTATATTCTTTGGGTTTAAAAATGAGCAGAAAGATAAAATTTACACATTGGACCGAGTTACATTTGGTTCCGGATGTACGTTCTTTTATGCCAATTTAATTTGTGACAGGTAGATAGATGTATGAATACTACTTAGTTCCTAGTCTCCCGATCAGACAAGACAGTTCAAGCATGCAGAGACAATCAGCAGCTGCAGTTCAGTTATGCTAGGAGCGATGGAAGATGGATCACGCGTGCACCGGTATGGACAAGTTGTTGGCGATGCATCCCATCCTGAAGATCTTGGCGAAGGAGCGCCAGAGCCTGAGCTCCTGGTGCACCATCACCGGCATCCCCTCCTTGACGCAGTGGTCGTACTTCTCCAGCACTGACACGATGTAGCTGAACTCCGGCCGCCGCGCCGGGTTCGCGGACCAGCACTTCTTGATCAGGTTGTTCAGCACCGGCGGGCACGAGGTCGACAGCGGCGGGCGCAGGTTCTGACAGAAATTCAGTTTCAGAAAGAAGTTCAGTTTTCAGATGAATGACACTGCGATCGAATCGAGTGACCATCCCATTCAGTCAAGAGGAATTCTTCAGACAGGCACTACCTTCTCGGATGCGGCGTAGGCGGCCTGCACGGGCGTCATGCCCTGGAACGGGAGGAGGCAGGTGGTGAGCTCCCAGAGCACGATGCCGAAGCTGTACACGTCCACCTTGCGCGTGTAGGGCTTCTCCTTGGTCATCTCCGGCGCCATCCAGCGGTAGGTGCCCTTGTTGCCCTTTGTGGCCTGGCACTTGGTCTCCAGGCAGGACGTCCCGAAGTCGGCCACCTTGACGCGCATCTCGTCGTTGAGCAGCAGGTTCTGGGACTTGAGGTCCCGGTGGATCACCCCCTGTGCGTGCAGGTATTCCATCCCCCGCGAGATGTCCAGCGCCAGCTTCAGGATCGTCTCCGGCGACAGCGAGTAGGGGTCCTTCTTGTTCAGGTACATCCGCAGCGTCCCCTGCGACATGTACTCCGTGATGATGCAGTACACCGGCGGCTTCTTGCACGCCGCGATGAACTGCACTATCACAAATTCGTAACACGATCCCGATCAGGCGACATGATCAGCAGATTGTTGGAGGGATGGATGAGGGTGATGAGATCTAATAATGGGAGGAGCAAGAGCGAGAGCAAGCGGTGACCTGCACAATGTTGGGGTGGTAGAGGCGGGAGAGGAAGGCGACCTCGGAGTTGAACTGGTCCTCGAGGAGGGCGCGGCGGTCCTCGTCGCGCTCCGGGATGCGCACCATCTTGACGGCGACGGCGCGCTGCTTGTAGATGCCGCGGTAGATGCGGCTGTTGGCGCCGGAGGCGAACTTGTTGCCGATGAAGAGCTGGGAGAGGTCGGCCATCCACTCCTCGCGGCGGCCGCTGTCCCGGGAGCCCTCGCCGCTGGGGCCCATGACGGTGTCCAGCAGCATCGACCACGACTCCATGCTGTCCCACCGCTTCTTCTCCATGTCATCCGCCTCCGACGGCCACGGGGTCTTCCCGCGCCCCGACGTCGACGCCGGGGACGCCGCGAACAGGCTCGCCGCGAACGGCAGCGGCGGCCGCCGGGGGGACGCGCCCGCCGACTGGTCCGCCGCGCCCCCGCCGCCGGCGGCCGCACGCGGCAGCCGGAAGCAGGAAAGCATCCGGGGCGCCAGTATGTATATCAAGAGTCGCACGGCGTGCCACCGCGACGGAGCGACGCGCCGGACGACGACGGCCGCGCCACCACCACGAGCATTGCTCGCCGCGCCGCCAACGCCTCCACCACGCCCGGATGCTTAAGTCACGGCTCGATCCCAACCAAAGCAAAGTATCTTCAGCTCTTCACCGCGCAGCAAGCTAAACGAAGATCCCAAGCTCCCACGCCGGTGCAACGGCGGCGGCCGGCAAACAAAGCCCAGATGCCTACGCGATCCAATTCCGGCGCACCCTCGCTAGCAACAACGCTACCCTATCCACACCATGCGCGCGTGGCACGGACCCCAGCTGGTGCTAGGCTAGCTTCTTGGAGAGGAGGACACAAATGGCAGGCACGGGCACGAAGGGGACGCCCCTTCTTCCTCCTCCTCTCTGGCACCCTTGAGAAGCGCTGGCTGCTGGTGCTGTTGACTCCTGGGAGATAAGCCGGAAAGAGTAAAGGTGCTCAAGGATGTCTCGTGAAGATGCAGTTCAGAAAAGGCCGCACCTTTTCTCTTGCAGCACCTAGATGATCGGGTGCTCTCCCCCTTCCGATCGCCCCCAGCTTGCAGCATGAGGCGAGGTCGAGAGAGAGATATCTGCAACGGGAAAAAGCGCCGGGAAAGATATCCGCGACGGAAAAGGGAGATGAAAGCTTGGGGGGGTGACATGACCTGCGGTGAGACGCTAGGCATAAAAATGCGTCGGGGAAAAGGGTGGTGCTGCAAGGAACTGTCTCTACGTAGCGGTCTGCGCTTTCGACTCTCGTCGAGGAGGGCCTTCTGTGGCAAGCACGGCGCGCCGCCGATCGTATTGCATCAGCGAATGCGTCATATCTTTGCCAGTGAGCCATTTCCGGTGAAGGGGAAAAGGGAAAGTTAGACGCAAATTGGGGTTGTCTCATTATTTCGTAGCGGGCTGACTTCGAGACTCGGATGTAGCCCACTGTGGCCCAATACAGTGATGTTATATAAAAGGCCAGCCTGTCCACACATGTTGATACTTTTGTACCCAGACATATGGCCCAATAAACCTAGTGGAGCTTCATTTTGGCATCAATTCTTGGCATAGAATTCCATCTGAAAATTTTTTTGTGGCCACCAGTGGGAAACATGGTCACCTAGTTGCATCCCGAATATCCTCTGGAAAAGGCCTAAGTGGCCGTAGTATCGCTGAATAATATGAAATAAGGAGGAAAATGGCACGTACCTAACTGCAAGTGGATAGTGGAAGAAAGTGGAATGAAGTTTACGGTAGCAAGATGGGAACCAAACACACACAAGAGAAGCACACACAAGAGGCTAGTCAGGCCTCGCTCAGCAAGCCTCCCTTCAAGGGAAGCATGCACTAAACATTATGGCACTCCGAGGTTGTTTGAACCATATTGAAGTAGTAGTGGGCCCATTCAACGGGTTTGATCCAAATTCAATCACAATAGTGTTAAGTTCGATTAGCGGACTGTATTAGAGTAAAATATCGCTTCTCACATCGCTCTGGAATTTTTCTTCTCAACCTCTTGAGCCCCTAAAAGATGACAACATCAACATCCCAATCATTGCCTCTATCAGTCCTCTTTCATCAAAACAACTACTCAAAGGGAATGGTTGCCAACCCCACCGATCCCATATCCACTAGACCACTACCGTTCCACTCTCTCGTTCCAGGTCTCTCATTGCCACCAATACTAGAGAAACGGAGGAGTTTGCCAGTTTTGGGTAATCTCAGTCTCTTGACGGGGCAGCTTTGTTTTGCATTGAAAGGGATCATTGAAAGTTCATTATTTGTATATTCTTATTTTACGAGGAATATTAATGGATTCTTTATTGCTTGTATAGTTTGATTTGAACCGAAAACAGGGTCCTAGGAAAAAAAGGTTTTTCCTCCTTAGTTGGCCCCTCCAATCAAATCATATTCTCCACAACTTATCTCCATGATTCGCTCCCGTTTGTCACTTTTACTTTCTCTTAGGGTGTGTTTGGTTGGGCTGTGATTTTTGGAAAAGCTGTTGTGAGCTATGAGATGTGGAAAAGCAGCTGTGAGAAAGCAGCTGCGGGAAAAGCAGAAGACCATTTGGTTAGAGCAGCTGTGACTTTTGAATAAACTATCAAGTGGACCCTACATGTCATCCACAATCCACTCCACTCAACTCTCTCACTCTCTCACTGACGAGCGGGTTCCGCTCGTCAGCCCCTCCTTCTTCCTCCCGCTGACCAACAGTTCTCATCTTCCGCTTGGGATGAACAGACGAACGAACGAATCATGTTCTGCAGCAGCAACCTCTTCAGCTTAGAAAGGGCATGGATTAAGTTATTCTATAGAAGTGTCGTAACTTTCGTCCAAGCTAATGATTCATCAGCCATCAATTTGATCAATCCTCTGTTAGTGAATCGCCAATTGCAACTTTGAGAACAGTACTGAAGGAAATATCCTGATTTCAATTAGCGAAACTAGGACACCTACTCACGAACTCAGTAATGTCTTACTCAAACATAACCTGCACTGGACCAATCGATCGGAGCATTGCACGACATAAGCAAATGTTCGATGGGTAATCGCTACGGATCGAGCGGGTAGGCGAGCTCCTTGAGGACCTCGGCGAGCGGCTTGCTGATGCCCTCGGTGGGGGCGGCAAACTTGCCGCCGGCGAAGTCGTTCTCCTCCTCCGACGGGAACTCCGGTTCCTGCGGGAGCCATGGCAGGGCGGAGGGACGAGGGAGCTCCGGTTCCTGCGGGAGCCATGACGAAGCACGGCGGTGGAGCCCGCACCGGGCTTCTCTCACGCGCCACAGAAAACGAAGGAATCAAACTGCCTACTCTCACACGTCGGGCTTCTCTCACGCGCTGGGGCAGTGGACGGAGGGCCGGTGGCCGGAGGCGGCGTGCCGTGGGGGGAGCGGGCGGAGGCGGTCCTGAGGAGACGGACGGTTCCGCGGGGGAGGAGCGCTGCGGGAGACAAATAGAACGCCGAAGCGGTATGTTTCATAAACAATGGTAAGGTGGGTAATTTTTTAACTCAAAAGCACTTGAAAGCAGGGTGGAAGGTGCTTTTGGTTTTGTACTAGACCAAAAGCAGCTTTTGGGCAAAAACACATGCGGTTTTTTAGTCTTTTGGTTGGCTTTTAACTTTTGCAAAAACAAAAGTAGGTTCAAAAGCTCAACCAAAGACACCCTTATAAGATGGCCAACGTGGTCACTTTAGTTTATACAACCAAGCTGCTACACCCTTTTGCAGGTCAGGTCACTCTGATCGACAACTATGTGATAAGTGTAGGTTCAACCTCAAGGCTAAAAATAAAAAGCAATGGCGCGTAGCTGAAATCGTGCAAGACGCCGGTGTGAACTCGCCAGTCCCATTGTCACTTCGCCCCGCCCGATTCGGTGTTTCGGCGGCCCCGCAAGTCACCTGTGATCCGCGAAAACGACAAAACCGTCCCGTCACGCGTCACGAGCGCGGCCGCACTCACATTCCCCTTCCCGACCCCGCGATCTCCACCGTCCGCCCCGCTCGCTGGACCCCATCCCGCACGTCCACGCGTCGGCCCCGCCTAACTGTCGGCAGCAGCCCGCGCGCGGGCGCGGGGGCGCGTCGTCGGCGTGGACGGCCGGACGGCGCCGGGAGCGTCCACGTGCGCCGCCGGGAGGCTTATCTGGCGGCGACACGTCTGCGCCGCGCACGGACGCTGGGATTCGCCGGCCTCGCGCGGGCGGGCAGCTTTGCCGGCCGGCGCCAATGGCGTCGCTGTCTCGCCCTCCACCACTTGGAGATCGGCCCGTATCGGGCGTGGTAATCCGATTGATTAATGCGTGCAATTTGTGCAAGTGCAGAGGTGCTGACGCGTCGCTGTCCCACGGCGATCACGGTACCCGGCTGAATAAACCGTCGTCATGGTTGGCCTCTCATGGGGATCTTGGAACAGCGGCCACGATTCTGCCCGGAGATGTTAGAGACGGATGCAGAGAAAAATTCAGTTTTTCTCAACAGACGAGAAATCTAGTCTTAGGATCATTACGTTTCCCCGACAGTTCTGCTATCTTGAGCAATTCTTGGTGGATTTGATTTGGCGTTGCTTTGAGAGAAATTTGCGCCACAATAGCATCCCGAGCTGACACTCTGACAGCGACCGAAATCATAGTTAAAAATGCGTAATGAGTAATGACCTCGGCACAGCGTGTGCCGCCGCGCCACGTACACGCACGCGCGGGCGCACGCCGGCGGCGAGCTGGGAGGCGGGCGCGCCGGCCGGGTGGCGGGCTCTCCCTCAGTTTCACCGCCACCTCCGGCCGTATTCAAATGCTGGATTTTGTTCTGAGACATTTGGCCAGGTCCGATGCCATCCAGTCGTGTCGTGCCGACCTCGGATGAATTCGCGACCAAGCAACGGGTAGAGATTACCCCGGGGGGCACTGTGCTGTGTGCTCCGTGTGCCCTGCAGTGAAGTGGTTCCTACTCTGTTTTTGATAAGATGATCACGACACCACGTTGCGCCCTAAAGCGGCGGCCCTAGTCTCACATCACGCCGTGACGGGGAGTGGACTCTTCTTCTTCCTCTTCTGGCTGCTTCTTCCACTTCTTGGTCCAGCAGCTAGATCGTGCGCTCCGTGCCGTGCCGCTTCTTTCGGTCGCGATCGGGAGGGAGGGATGCATCAGATTGGGAGCGGGATGTACGTGTCCGGCCCGGCGCCGGACAGGAGGCGGGAGCGGCGGCTGTCGTCGGGGTCCGGCGCCACGCCGCCGTACACGGGCGGGGACGTGTCGCGGTCGGGCGAGCTCGGCCGGATGTTCGACATCGCCGCCGCGTCGCAGTCGCAGGCGCCGTCGCCGGCCTCCTCCTCGCGCCGGAGCTCCGGCCCGCTGCCCCGCCCGTCGCCGGCGTCCGGCCCGCTATCGCAGCTCTCGCACTCGGGGCTCCTCGTCGGGCCATCCCCGTCCCCGGCACCCTCGCCGGCGCACGGGTCCTCGAGGAAGGGGAGCTGGCGGCGCGGCGCCGGGAAGGAGGCGGAAACTGCGGGCAGCGCCGTGGCGGCGCGCGGGAGGGCCAGGCTCGGCGTCCCGTTCGCGTGCTACGTGCTGGTGGTCCTGGCGGCCGCGGCCGCGCTAGGCGCCGGCGTGTTCTGCCTCGTGTCGTGGCGGCGGTGGGAGGTCATCGCCTCGGCGGCCGGCGCCGTGGCCGCCGTCGGGGCGGTGTTCGCGTGGAACGCGTGGCGGAGGGGCGCCGAGGCGGAGCGGTTCTTCCGGCGGTTCCCAGATACGGCGTTCGACGGCCACGGCGACATGCCCGTCGGCGAGCTCGTCAAGATCACCGGGGTGAGCTCCTCTCTCTCGATCCGATCAATCAATCTCCTCATCAAAATCAATCAGCCATTGCCTTCCTTCCTTGCTTCACTCTTACCAAATCTGTTGCCTCACCTACGACTCTGCTCATACACGTCGCTGACAATTGCATTGATATTCACCCACAGTCCATGCATGCCAACTAAAAAACTGCCCTCTATTTCGTTGGGAACGTGGCTAAGATCTTGTGGTGTGTCCTTATATGCATTCTTTACACATTTTTTTTGTTGGTCCAAATTGTTGCTTCAACTTGTTTATGCGTCAGAGAATGTCAAAACTGATGAGTCGCATGTACGTAGTGGTCAATGGCTTGATTGAGGAAGCCAAGCTACCAAACCACTTTTGCTCCACCAAAGCAATGCGTTGCTAACTTGTCGTTCCTTCCTCCAAAGGTCCAAACCAAAGCAAGGGCTCGAAACTAAAATCTGCGTCTTTGGCATGCTCTGTTTTCTAACATGACCGGCTGACCGCCGGGTCCTGCTCCTGCAGCAAGTCACCTGCGGCCGCCACCCGCTCGCCGCCTACTTCCACGACGGCGCCGCCAGGTGCGTGTTCACGTCCGTTCAGCTGTTCGAGCGCCGTGGATGGGCCCGGTGCTGCTGCCGCCGCCGGTGGCAGCAGAGACACTCCGAGGTCAAGCTCTGCATACTGTCTGCCACCGTCCAAACTTGGCACGCCAGTTTTAGATACAGTTCAACTGATCGGCATGGCTTTGGCAGGCACGGGTGGCGAACTTCTACATTTCTGACAGGAACTCCGGGAAGAGGTTCTACGTGCGTGCCGGCGAGGGTGCCAAGATCACTCCGATGATCAAGCTGAAAACGATCAGCTTTGACGGTGACGGGAAGGGTGCGTCAGTGAACCTGAAGAACTGGATGGCAAGCAATGGTTTGCCCTGCAATGGCGCCGTGCGCGTTAAGGAAGGGTAAGATCCTTCATGCACCGATTGTGAAATGGGGTAAATGGGGACTACACATTGTGGGGCCAGGAATCCTAAGAGTGGGGGTAGCTGAAGAATGTTAGAAAATCCACTCGATTATATAAATAGAAAAACAATTATGCTCGACACTAGCTTTATTGCAAACTTTGGTTATTAATTATGTCATAATTTGCTAACCTCTTGGTACTCGTAAGGGCTGGTGTAAATAAGAACCATGTTAACTCAATGGGTTGGAGACAGTTGAAGTTGTCTCCCAAGTGCTACAGCAATTCTCTTTTTTTGCCCAATAGCATAAAAATAGCTGGTATGGATGCCAAGCTTCACTTCCTTCTGAAACGAAGCAATAGGTGTTTGGGAGCCAATTCCATACATTGATCACAGCAGCTACGAAATATTGATTTGATTTCCTCAAATATCTCACTGAACACTGTATACCGATTTAACATCATTTAAGCTGGTACATCGGTTTCCAATTTTGCAATGGTCTAAGTAGTTTGCAACCTACCACACGCTAACAATGAAAATCAGGAATTTATATATGATAGAAGTCGGGAGTTACATAACATAGTAAGCTTGTGAGACTTTACTGCATAAAGTTGGTGCTGCATTCCAAACCCATGTTCAGAACACAAGAAAATTATGCAGCCACAAGTCATGATCATTGCATTGGCTGCATTCCCAGTTCAAGTACTATTATTCACAAAGGTTGCAACAAAAAATTGGTAGGTTCATCAGAGAGGGGGACATAGCAAGCGTGATAGGCGTCCTGAAGAAGCACCATGCCTGTGACATCGTCGATGCACCAGCCGGCGTGGTCACCACCGGCTGCCAGCCAATGCGGTTCATGTTCCCCATCCTCATCGAGGGGCTCATACTAATTGGGAACGAAGACCCGGACGAGGCTGTATATATGGTCTGAACTCTAAACATATACATTACTGATGTAGAATACGCAACCTTTTTATCGGTGAAGAGGATGTTTTTCGTACCTCTCCACTTAGGCTTTTTGATAAAAAAAAGATTTACTACTTACACAGTTGATGGGAATGAAACGATGTAAATTAAAATCTTATTTGTAGGCTTTGCTGTAGTATAGTTGTGATTTTTTTTTGTTTCTTTTTAAGATGACAACTCTGTTATTTGTTGGGAAAGGCTTATGTTATTGTGCCACGCTTCTATTGTAGTAGAGCCTGATCTCTGTTTTTTTTGCAAATATTTTTGCCTGATTGCAATAGGCTTATGAGTTGATCCTTTTAATTTTCCTTTTCCATATGCAGTTAAATGAGATTTCTCATCATACAATATATAGTACTACATGTTGGTACTTAGTATATATAAGAAGAGAAAAGAAAAACGATATGTTGTCTCCATCTTGTCCTACAGAGATCTTGTTTTGTTAAAATATAATCTGTACCGATGAAAACGTGTGATTGTCATGGGCAAATTGATCTCCAAAATTTTTAATTAAGGGCAGTACCTTGCTGTAAACATGGCTTGGTCATAGACATTTGACTGGACAAACAATCTTTTTATTAAATGAACCGGCACGAGAGCTGCTTGTTGTATTAAAAAGAAAGGGTAGCCGATGGCTAAAATTACATCTCTGGAGGAGTTTAAAAGGCTCGAGAGGAGATTACAATATACTCTGCATTACACTCACTATAGATGTACATGCAGGCCGTGGCCCGCCCGCCCGGCACGGAATCCGATTTTTTAGCTCGGCTCTAGCCCACCCCGGCAGGGAGAGCTTCGGTCCTGGGCTGGCCCGGCCCGGTAGTCAGGCGTGGGCCGCCACCCCAGCACGACGGGCGGCCTGGCCCAGCACGGTGTAAAGGAGCCAGCCCGTTAAACGCCCGTATAAATACTAGCCGGCCAACCCAATAGCCCTATCGCCTCCCAGTTTCTCTCCCCGGCTCCCTATCGCGCTCCCCGACTCCCTGTCGCCGCCGCCTGCCACCATCTCCCTATTGCATCCTCGGCTCCCCTTCGACCTCCCCTCCAACTGCTGCCGGAGCCACCTCCCTCCCTAGTCCCTATCGCCATCTCCCGGCGGGCAACAGCGCAGCGCTCCCTCCCTCCCTCACAGCCTCCTCCGGCGCCGCCTCCCTCCCTCGCCACCTCCACAGCCGCCGGTGCTGCCTCCTCCATCACCACTGGCTGAGCGGAGAGCCGTGGCGGCGGCGCGGGGAGCAGGAGCGGCGGTGTGGAGGTCCAACGGCGATGCGAGCAGGTGACTGCAGGGAGCGGAGGCGACGGCGACGGCGAGGGGGCTAGCTGTGGCGCGGGGAGCGGGAGTGGGAGCGGCGGCGGGGAGGTCGAGCGACAGCGTGGGGCTGGTTGTGGGGAGCGACGACGGTGGTGGCGAGGGGCCCGGCTATGGCTTGCGGGGAGCAGCGGTGGCGACGTGGGGGCCCGCCGTGCCTTGCTGGTACGAGCTGGCTCGGCATGGAAAAGGCCTTGCGGGCCCGTGCTTGGGCCACTGGTGAGGCCTGTGGGCTGGCACGGCACGGCACGATGAATCCGTCGTGACGGCTAGATCCGGCACGAAAATTAACGGGCCTTGCTGGGCCCGTGCCGGACCGGGCCGGACGGCCTGAATGTACACCTATACACTCTACACAACAAGCGTGCCAATTGTTTGGCTCCAGCTGAAATCCAGTTCTTGGCCTCGTTCTTGATCTTTGCCGTCACCCGGAACTGTGGGGACTCGACTCTGTCAAAAATGCGGGCGTTGCGCTCTCTCCATGTCTCCCAGCGTGCCAAGATTATCAGTGGACGTAACTCTTTGCACGCTAATCCTGGCGTCTTGGCCCTGTCCTGCCACCAGCTTTGAAGTGATTCAGGGTTATTCCAGCTTGCTGGATGAAGTTCTGGCACCGCAAGCCACTCTGGGATTCCGTCTTTGTATATCGGCTTTCACAGAAAACGTGGACTTCTGTTTCCGGTTGTCGACGGCATAATGGACACACCGGATTGTGCGGCCACCCTCTGATGCTTAGCCTATCTGCCGTCTACACCCGGTTCTGAATTGTAAGCCAACTGAAGAACTTGCATTTCGGCGCCCAAACTGACCAAACGAGACTGAACAAACAATCACTGATCTGACGAACATTTTCCAATTGGTTCAGCTGTTGCCCTAACCGCTGCTGAGATGGCTATGCAACTTTTATAGCATCTTGATTCCGGTGCATCTGGAGAACTAGATTCTCCATAAGCAAGTGCAATCCATCGATATTTAGGACAATTGTGGGTCTGAATGCAGCAATAGTCCCCTGTCAAGGAAGTATGTAGAGCTGCTAAACTGAAGCCCATTTTCAGATTGGTTTCCCCAAATATCTCACCATCCCTAGCCCCCTCTTCTCTGGTGTTTGACATGGCTTTACCGCCTGTGTCGGCAAGTGAAACAGCCCTACGAATTTACAGTACTTGAGGAGTTTGAAGCAGGCGAACCCATGCCTCCTCTACCATTCAGTTTAAGGAGGCGAACCTATGCTCTGCCTCTGGTAGTCTCATGGTCATGAGGAAACTAGTGGCTACTAACACGAATGGCATTTTTCCGGTGGAACCATCGCCTTTCCTATAAGCAAGGCGAATATTTTCCGTGCGTACCCTTACGGCCTTACCCACCCAAATACCCAGTAGACTGCAGTGAAGAAAAGTGCGAAGCGCAGTGGCTCATGTTTTCGTTGACCAGGAAAGCTGCTGAGTTTATGTGGGCTGGCCCAAAAACAGATATGGGCTGCAACCTAGGAAAACTGCAGTGGGGGCCTGCCTGGGCGCAAAGAAACAAAAACCCATAATAACGTTAGATGGGCGGCAAAGGTGCTAAAATCATCACTTCGATGGTCAAAAAGGTAGACGGCGAGGGAAGGGTGCCGATACTAGGATTCGCGCACGTGACTGGAACTCGATCTGTCGCAGAAAGGGGATGCAAAGTGATTGCAGGTGGGTCTGCATCTCCCTATTCATCGCCCTCCTCCAGATGGAGCTTGGCGTCGGGGGAGGTGGGAGGGGTTGGGGGCCGCCGGAGGGAAATCTCATGGTCTCCGGACTTACAACGAGGAGGGAGGGGTGATAGGGAGGCCTGACGGTGGTGGCGGGTTGAGGGAGTGGTGCGGCGACGCGGATGCCGCTCCACCAGCGATGGAAAGACAACCGGTGGACCAGGAACCGGAGGAGGTACAACACCTCGATGACGGTGGTGGGTTTCGAGGCAATGGATCTGGCGGTGATGACACCTGAGGCAAGGAAGGTGGGCGGCATCGAGTCTACCTTGCAGTGGGCCTCATGGACCTTCTGCTATGTATGGGGAACATGCGAAGGGAAGGGTTGTGTGTACGGAACTAGATGATGTTCTACAAGTATAGAAATGGTACAATCCTTCACGCACCATGGCACCGAGTAATAGTGAAATGAGAGTGCAAAATTGGGTCAAGGAATCCAAAAGTCGTGGCTAGGTCACACACAAAGCGGAAGCTCCGCAAGAAGTTTTATGAAATAAAGTTCTGAAGTATTGTTTGTAACAGCGTAACATTTTTTAAAAACATCATTCGTATTTAAAACTATTTTCAAAATATAATTACAGAAATTCTAACACACATATCTTGGAACGGGTTCAGCGAAACCTTCCGTGAGTACCACATTCTAAGGTTGGTTCTGATCCACAAAGCTGAGAGTTTTGTAAAATGACTCAATGCATAATGAGGGTGAATATTCTATGCACGCCGCCTCTCCAAGATTATGAGATACTGGTTTGCATTACTTCCTCATCAATGCACGCCGCTTCTCCAAGATTATGAGATACTGGTTTGCATTACTCCCTCATCAACCCCTCTGCTCCCCGACGGCCAGCTGTGGAGGAGCCAGGTTTTTTTAACTTGTGTTCCCAACAAAAATGAAAGACATGAATGCAAAAACGTACTTCCTCCGTCCGCAAAAGATTGCAATTCTAGCACAGTGTCATAGTTTTGTATCTTAAATTTGATCAATTATAGATAAAAAAGTATCAATACTTATGATATCAAATAAATAGCATTAGGTTAATTATGAAATGTATTTTTATAATAAATTAATTTGGAGTCATAAATATGAATAGTATTCACTAGAAATGTGGTCAAACGTGAGCTACTTTTGATGGCACGCAACCCATAGTTGCATTCTTTCCCGGACGGAGGGAGTACAGTATATGGTTCACACTCTAAACATCAGCACTAATTTAGATAAAAGTGGTCCAATTATGTTACAAAATCTGGTCGTGAAATCTGGGAAAAAACAACAGCACATCACGCCTTTGCACCCTGCTCTTCTTATCATTCAGCCCCGACGATCGGGGAATCCCATTGAGCACCATCGGATGGTGCCGAAAGCTGTCCACACTCGCCTGGATTTACAGGCGTATCGCTCGTCATCCAACGTGCTCCTTCCACGGTACCCATCAATTCATCACGTATCGGTTCCTCCAATCCTCCGGGCCGGTGTCTTGTTGTCGCCCCGGCTACCGGCCTAGCCTAGGCTTTGGATTTGATGAGGATTCGTGGAGATGGAGGCTGACAGAGGCAATAAGGGAGGTTCCACGGATGGAAAGAGAGACTATATTGGTTTCCTCAAACATCTCACTGAACTTTGTAAACCAATTTGCTACGTACATCAATCTCCAGTTATGCAATGGTCTCAAATAGCTTGCAATCTACTATACGCTGGCAAGGAAAGTTCAATTAGGAATTTATATATGATACGAGTCGGGATTTGGAAAACATGCTAACCTTCTGATAATTCACATGCATAACGTCGGTGGTGCTGCATTTCAAACTTGTGTTCAGCACACAGGAAAGCGATGCAACTACAAGTCATGACCATTGCATTGGCTGTTTTTTTTACCATTATTCACTAAGATAGCAACAAAAATTGCACTGGTAGGTTCATCAGAGAGGGGGGCAAAGCATGTGGGATTGGTGTCCTAAAGAAGCACCATGCCTGTGACATCGTTGATACACCGGCTGGTGTGGTCACCATGGTTGCCAGCCAATGCGGTTCATGTTTCCCAACCTCGTCAAGAGGCTCATAGTAATCGGGTACGAAGCCATTTTTATGAGCCCTATATTCGTCAAGAGGCTCATTCGTGGTTTGAACTCTGAATATATGCACTGATGTAGAATATACACACTATTTACCGGGGAAGAGGATGTTTTAGTACCTCTCCATTTAGTATTTTATGATAAAAAAATTTACTACTTAAGTAGTACCAAGCAAATTAATTAGAATTTATAGTGCTTGAGAAGTTGAGGTGAGTGAAGCCATGCTTTTCCTAATAAGAGGAAAAGGGGGAGTCCTACAAACTTTTCCTAATAAGAGGAAAAGGGGGAGTCCTACAAACTCACGTAATTAGAGTAACTCCAACAAGAGCTCTCAAACTACTCAAATGGTAAATGGGATTCTCTATTTTTTTAAGGATCACAAAAATATTTCCAACTCCATCAATAACCCCCACGAATATAGGGCTCCAGAGACTCTAGGAATGGATGGTGGAGGGGGTTTCACAATATTCCTCCTTTCATATAGTTTAAAGGAATAGATCCCTCTCGACAAATGGACAAGTCCTAATTGCCCTACCTATGGTCATTTTTTTGGAAAAATAATCCTTTTGTTGGTTTTTCCTTCAAAAATCATGGAAATTCCACATTATTTGCTCAAGATACTGTCGTATAGTTACAACGAATTCTGAATCAATTTCGGGTATAGAACATGTCATCTTCGAAAACGCTTCACAAAAATTTAGCCCAAATAATAGCTAGCTGGTACAATGAGGGAAAAAAGGTTTTAGATTGTCGTTTAAAATTTGGGGACAAATTGCAATGTAATAAGTTCTATAGGGGATGACCTCGTTTGATCCCAAATCATTGCAATTGCTATCTACATACTTAAGATAGCGACCTCTCCAAACTAACTGTAACTCAGTTGGTAAAATTTCTTATGGTGGAACCGGTGTTTGAGTCCTCAACTTGGAACATGTGCTCGTATGGAAGATCCAAAATGGCGCTTGTGGTTGTTTAGTTTTTGGGCGATCCCCAATAGTAACCCCTCGTGGGTGAGGGTTGACTCCGACGGGCCGAACTCACGACAAAGGATCGCTCTATCAAAAACGTCATCCTCGAGCGTCGGAGGAGAGATGAGCCAACAGTTACTTTTTTCGCCTTACGTGTCGATTTCTGATTGGTTGTCGCTTCAGCTTTGGTTCGAGGTTCGAGGCGTCAGTTCGCTCCCTTTAGTGCGCTTATAAAAGGTGGGGGGTGCGGGTCGCTTGGGGTTACCCTCGCGTCTTGCTGTGAGTTTGCGTATTGTTTGCTTAGTGCTTTAAGATTTGTGTTTCCTCTGCTATTTTCATTGATCTTCGTAGCTTCGAAGGTATTGTTCTTATCCATATTTTTCATTCTTGCTTACCTCTTACTCTGTTGTTTCGCTTTGATTTACTATTCATGTGTTGTTGAGCTGGCTCGGATTATGCAGACGGTGAAGTTGATGACTTTTGAAGAACTAGTAGAGCAAACGAGGTTGCGTGGCGAGGTTGCCAAGGGACAAGAGGCTTGCGAGGCTGTGGTTTCTTCCGATAGTGACAGCGGGGAAGATCTTACTAACGTCGAGGCTGACCCGTCGGAGCTAATGGCTAGCAAGGAAGATTTTCCTCCAACGCTTCATTTTGGGTGGTCTTTGGTTTCACAGAACACAATCAACTTCTACGTCAGCAAAGGATATTTTCCCGAGGGGATTGCTAGGCCTCTCGGTGATGAGCTTGTGTCAAAACCAAATATTGGTAAGACTGTTTTGTTTAGGGATTTCTTTACCGCCGGCCTGCGGTTTCCTTGTGACAAAATGTTGCCTTTCATCTCAGATATAGTGCTAAGCTTCATCAGCTTACTCCCAATTCCTTCGTGGCACTTTCTAAGTTTTACTGGGTTGAGCGCACGTTCGGAGGTGTTATCTGTAATATTCCAAATTTTTATAATATTTATTTGAGTGCAATTTCTAAAAATTTAAAACTTTTTGTGTGTATTGTGTGCTCATTTGAAAATGTTAGTCCATTCTCTTCTCAACCCAAAAATTCCATTTCAAAACTTGTGTGGATTCATTTGGATCTTTTTGGATTTTATTTGGATCTCATGTTTGAGTGTGTGTTTGAATTTTGAATCTAATTCAAAATTTAATCTCAATCTAAATCTAATTAAAACAAAAACCTATCTAACTCCTCTAACTTACCATGCCGGCCGCAACCCACCGGCCTGGCCCGCTCGCGCCGCACCTCACCGCTCTGGCCCAGCCAGCCGGTCTGGCCCTCTAACCGTCGCTTCACCTTCGCCCAGCAACCAGCCCAGCTGGCCCGCTTCGCCTTCGCCCAGCGATCAGCCCAGCCTAGCCTGCTCCGCTCGCGCTCCCTCTCTCCCTCTCTTTCTCTCTCACTGCTACGCCAGGCCCGCCTGTTAGCGCCCCTGTTCACCGTATTCAACCTCCGGTCGTACACCCATGCGCCCGGCTCGTGCGCGCGCGGATGGGATAGGGTCGCTGGCCGTCCGCGTTGGAACGCACTTCCGCGCCCGTGCCGTACCCTTGACCCTTTCCCGCGCCTCTACTTTTGCGTTGGCGGCCTCAGATGGCCGCTATGCCGCCCGCACCGCGCCGCCGCCCATCCTGGCCATCCATGTCGCCGACGCCGCACCCCCAAACCCTAGCGCACCGCTGCACCCTCCTTCCGGAACCCTAGCCACCTCGCCGCTATAAATAGGGTCACCTGGGACTCTCCTAGCCATCCACCTGGGCTCCGCCCACCCGCCGCCGGCCACCCGAGTGAGAGAAGGGGAAGAGGAGAAGGAAGGGGGGAAGAAGAGAGGAGAAGAAGAAGAGAAGGCCACTTGAGGGAGGAGCCGGAGCTGCCCAACGCCGCCGTTCCCCCTCGCCATGAGGCCCGCTATCCCCCTCTTCCCTCTTGTCTTTTTTGCTATGTGCCCGAGCCATTGTAGGAGCAGCCGCTCGCCTCACCGCCAGCTGCCGTGGGCTTGAAACACTGGGGCCACACGCGTAGCCCGTGACTGCGTGCACGTGCACGCCATGTCGCGCCGCACCCGCGCATGCACGTGCCTGCCGCGCCCGCGCCTGTGCACGCGCCGCACCGCGCCGGCGTGCGCAGGCTCCGCGCCCATGCCTCTTTGTGCCCGCGCACGCTCTCGCCACGCTCTAGCCACGCCACAACGTTGTGGGCGGGGTCACTGCCGCTTAGGCCCGCGGCGCCTACTAGGGCTCTAGCTATTAGGTGGGGTTTGGATGACTGATCCTGTTCAGGCTGCATCCGTGCGGGTACAGTTGAAGAACCTCTGCAGAATGTATAAAGCTATAGCTATAGCCCGTGTCCACTGGTTATGGGCAGTGCTGTTGACTATCGCTACTTCTGACTAGAGTTTACTTACTTTTTTACCTCCCCTTTTCTAGATAGGCCGGCGTTTTCCGTTGATATGTGAGGAGAGGGAGCTCTCACATCGCCTAGTGTGATTGGGTGTTGGACCCTTGGGTGAAGGATCCGGTGATTTGTGCCGACTTCCTTGATTGAGGTATTGACCTCAAAGATGGTATTGCTTTGCTGCTTCCTTGAATGCTGCTGCTGCATAAATCTCTACAGCCATATATAGGTTTATCCATGCATATATAATAATTTTCCCCATTTCCTTGGCTTGCTGCTTTTCGGATTGACATGGCTTACCCGCTTCTCGGATAGATGGTGGCTTTTCAGGGTCGGAGTCCGACTACGACTTGGACAATGATGGATGGGAAGACTAGGGATGATTCTTCGCTCGAGTCACCTCTGGAGATGGAGTTCTCCATAGCTTTTACTTCCACTGCGTAGATGTTTTACTTTTCTTGATTCAGTCCTGATGGATTTGTACCGGCATGTGCCGAAGAGTTGTACTCGATAATTATGATATTGTACTCCATTGTTGTTCTATATTTTTGTGTTGGTATGGATTTGTACTATCTGAGATAGGGATTCGCACGTGATAGCCTTCCGTGACTATCACGGAGGTGCGTAGGCTTGAATTCTCAAAAATAGGAATTCGGGTCCTGTTTCAGCTAGTATCAGAGCCATACTTGACCATAGGATGATCCCTAGCAATGGACGTTAGTCTAGAAAGCCTAACTACCCTTGAACTTAGTATGTACTCCTTGACTGATATATAAATCCTCAAATCATTATTATTATTACCTTGTAATCTCTAGCTTTTATGACTTACTAACACCCTTAACAGCATGTTACAGATGACCGAAGAGTGGCGCTCGTTTGGTGGAGACGGAGTGCGCTATGGAGGCTTTTGCACTCTGGCTCCACGAGTGCTTGGAGAGAGCTGGAGTCTGCACTCGGGACGTGCGCTACGAAGGCCGTATGAGGGGTAGTGTGGACTCTGTACCCACCGAGGTGAAGCTGATTATACCTGCAGACCCCAAGGTGCCTGAGTTTGAGGAGGTTGTGGTGCACGCATTTGAGCTGTCAGTGTCAGAGGCTCACCGGACTGCCGCCAGGAGGGTCGTGCATGAGGTGCACGCGCAGCTTCGTGATAGGTTGGCTCAAACTCCCTACCGCTTCCTCCCCAGAGCTTGCCGTGGGCTGAGGGACTTCGAGAGTTTAGCCCATCAGTACTACGAGGATGCCTACGCTGAGTTCGATGAGAAGTTTCGCGTGGCTTGCCGCTATATCCATGCTCAGGACTTGGCACTATTCTAGAACGACAGAGAGATGGAGGTACTTCGCAAGGGTTGGGATGACTGCATCGGTGCCAACGCCATGCTTGAGGGCAAGATACTCGGACTTGAGCGCTACTTGACTAACTTGG
Source organism: Setaria italica (assembly GCF_000263155.2). Lineage (NCBI taxonomy): Eukaryota > Viridiplantae > Streptophyta > Magnoliopsida > Poales > Poaceae > Setaria > Setaria italica. The sequence goes on from NC_028453.1 coordinate 32,442,177, forward strand.
ACCGGACGAACCGTCGCTTGCAGCATAAGATAGACACTGCACCGGACCCCTACGACGAGAGGGACTCGCTGAGGATTGCCACGCTGGAGGTGAGAGTTGTTTGGATGGAGGAGGCACTAAAGGCTAGGGATAGGATGATAGATGAGAAGAACGCCTTGCTCAAGGAGAAGGAAGAGCTGGTTGGTACCTTGGATGCCGCATTGGTTGCCAAGAATGGAGTCATTGAGCAGCTCCACCACCGTCTGCACAGGAACTACTACAACTTGGTCCACCTTGGTTTGCGTTGCTACCGTGGCAGAGACTTGGCAGAGAGACCACAGCTTACGTGGGAGCATTTAGACCGCAGGAGGCTGATGGAGCTGGAGGAGCTGAGTGCGTGGGTTCCAGTCAAGTACAGGAGCCCCGTGTGGAGAGCTTCGTGTTACCACTGTCCAGACTATACACACAGGTGATGCACCCACTAGCCAGGGTTGCTACCGAGGAGATGACTAAGGCTCTGTCTACGCTCACCCAGCTATACGGAGGAGACCCGCTTGAGCTGCTAGTGTACTCAGACGACGAGTCGGGTCCGTGGAGGGGCCCTACTGCCGAGTACCACCCCGGAGATGAAGACGTGGATAAGGATGACTTCCGGTACTCCGACTGAGTGGACCGCTTCTGATATGATCTAGTGCTAGAGTTAGACTCACTATGATGTAGTAGCATTAGAGACTACCACCCCATGATTCTCGATGTAGTAGTATGATGATCCTCATGTAATCTTGGAGGTTTCTATTGTAGACCTCGAGATACACCTCCTTTGTATGGTATCCTTGCATGAGTGATATGGAGTTTCATGGATTTTATGGTTCTTATGCTTCTTATTGTCTGTGTGAAATTGTTTGTGTGCTTTAGCTTTATGTTTCTTTAATAATAATTCAGTAACCCCCTATCTAATTTCTTAAGAAGTAATGGCTGATCGCAATTTCATTTGGTACTTGAAAATAAAAAATAAGCCACCATGTTTGTTCTCAATGGTTACAAAATTCCATGTAAATTGGTAGGCAAGAGATATATAGTCTTTTCATTTGTCATGGGCCTAATTGACAGTGATAGATTAATTACATAGTACTTGAGAGTCAATAAGATATACCATCAATAGTATAGATAAAAAAGGAAATAAAATTGATCGATATTATTGCATATGTTAAGTTATTACAAAAGCAACATCTGGCGTTGACCTGGGAAAAATGCATGTGATAATTATCTTAATACTTAAGTGTTAAGTGAAGCCTCTATATGTTAGATTATAGGAACTAGATAATTATCGGTGAAAGAAACATAAATGCCTCCACTATTGCTCTTAGTGACCCATGTCATAACCGCTCAATTATTCATCAAGAGTGAAGTACATGAGTACAACTCCAGTTTATAAAGTAAAGCAGGGAGGAAGGGAGGGAGGGAGGGAGAGAGTGAGGGGGAGGGGGAGGGAGGGAGAGAGAGATTTTCCTTGGGGAGGAAATGCTGTATCCTGAGGATATATTCCCTATTCCTTTTCTAAACAATATCAATATAATCTAGCCACGAAGAGTTAGATAAACAAGCTTGGAGAATGAAATGCCGCAATGTCTAGCATGGCAGCGCTCTAATGTTGGGAAAAAAACATGACCGAAGGAACCACATTGATCACCAATGCTGCCGAAACAGCGATCTACCACTTTGCATGCGTCGTGTGTGTCTTTGGAACACGAAACTGAAGCTGCTAGGATACATTCACCTTTGAAAAGTGCTCCTGGATGAAGTGATCAATATGAAAAAAAAACCACAGTGAATGTGTTCCGACGCTGTCTCACCAAAATTATAGACAAAGTGGCCCGGGACAACACTCCTATAGCGAGCACTTCAAGTACGTAATGTATAAGTGCCAAGGAAAATTGGTGCTTATAGAATTGGTGGATGCGATGATTGAGTGCAGTTGTGGAAGTCCACGACACCCTAAATTACTATCTGAACAATGATCACTAGAGCACATGTAAGAAATAGGAAGGATCAGGAAAAAGTTCATTTTTGACCATCCAAATATTGCCTTGGTTTGGTTTCGACCATCAAACTCAAAATCAGGAATCTTTGACCACCTCCTCCCATGTGAAGGAGATTACCGATAATGGGACTACGGTACATTTTGAAGAATAGTAGCGGGTGCGGGTTCAATTAGATCTGTAACTAATCATGCACTAATTTCTCTTTTTTGTTTCTTCTTGCACAAATTTTTGTTCAGCTTTAATTTTTGCAAGATTGTAGAAGATAATAAGAAGTATTTATTCATATTTTTGGATAAATTTTTTATACACAGAGGTGCATCCGTGAGTTGAGAGGACGGTAGCACCCAACCCGCGGGAGCACTGAACCCTTCTCGCAAGTGGGATAGGCGTCATGAAGAAGAGCACCATACCCATGGGCCATGATGATGATGACACAAAGAGGAAGTGGCGTGGGCCTTACCGCAAGCCCACTGGGGTTATTGTGACAATTGCAGTATGAAACGGGGACAGCCTGCTAAGAAGCCCGAGACCCGCATAGATAGAGACTGCAGCTGTTGCCATTCGCGTGCATCGGTGCTGCTTGCTGTCCGGAGCGGCGCCGCCGCCACCGCCGCTTCCTCCCGGCTGCTCATCGTATGCCACCAGGCGAGTGAGGCCATGCCTTGCACCATGAAAGGACTTGCCTGCACCATGTTTGGTTGGAGCCCCAGCCCCCAAGCTCCGACGATGTTGCTGCCTGTGCCTGGACGGAGCGTCAGTTGCCTGGCTCCAGGCTCCAGCACTCGCTTCGGAGCATGTCCGATTTTGAGTGCCGGGGTCAGATGTTGTTATCTTTTTTTTTTTTTTAGAAAACAGATGTTGTTATCTGACTCAGGCAGCTTTCTTAGGGCTGCATCCAAACAAGCGAATGCCTGGCACAGGCTACCAGATCCGCCTGGCTTTAGTGTAGGTGATTAAGGCCATATTTAGTTACCTCCCAACTCCCAACTTTGACACTATGCAAAAAGAAGATTCCCCATCACATCAAATTTGCAGTACATGCATGGAGTACTAAATGTAGACGAAATTAAAAACTAATTGCACAGTTTTGTTGTACTTTGCGAGACGAATCTTTTGAGTCTAATTAGTCAATATTTGGACAATAATTCACAAATACAAACGAAACGCTACAGTGTGCTACAGTGCTAGCACAGTAATTTGGCACCTCCTAATTTGGCCAACTAAACAAGGCCTAACCCTGCAATGTCATGTGACCTTTTGCTTTTTACAGAAACCGTACCACGTCATGGCTTGTTTGTTCTCAACGCAAAGCCAATTAGCTACTACTGTTTTTTCCCTGTATAATTCGATGAGCACAGGAAGAATATTTTTTAGCAAATATTTTTTTAACACCTAATCTCTCTTTCCAGAAAAATACTAAATATGCAGATTATTTCAAATGGTTTACATATATAAAAATAGTAGAAAATATAAGGTTAATATTAAAGTACATGGAGCAATTGATTTGTTTAATTATATATGCATAGTTCTCTAACTAACATGTAATATAATGTTGTTCCTATACACATCTTCTTCGAACTTGGCTGGCCAGGCAAACATCATAAATTTTACGGGCAACTCCTAGGAAGCACTTTTCACTAGTCCAACCCTCCTATCCGGACCCCAGCAAAATAGGCCCTATATGCTCTTCCGAGGAAAGTTGTGAATATTCACACATTATTGCTGAAAACTATAGCGAACATGGCCCCTATAGGCTATTTGTTTGTGATTTTGGTAATTATATGACAACACGGTCATTGGCTTAGAACGTGCCTTGAAGGTTTTTTTAGTCCTAAGCAAGTAACCACAACCAAAGCTAAGTAAAGAACTCAAGGAGATGGGCTAATTTCATAGAAATCAGTAGCATCGGATGTTCCGACGGTCACCAGGGAAACATCGGAGCAACCATCGGATCAATTGGTACGCTACGAAGAAGATAAGTTAAAGTCAGACCATCGGATGTTCCGATGGCCCTTTCTCTAGTAGCGTCGGATCAATTCTGGAGCAAGGGCATAAAAGATAAAAGAAACCCTGGACCATCGGATGTTCCGATGCTAGGTCAAGAGAAGTGTCGGATGAAGCATATTTACTTTGCGAAGTTCCAAAGAGGTTTTGGGCAAAAACCCTTCATCACCGGATGTTCCGACGGTGGCATCGGACAAAACGTCAGATGAATTTTGAGTGAGTCAGTGAAGAAGTTGGGCGCGGAGGAGCCAACGACTAGTTGCACTGGATGTTCCGATGCATGCCAAAATAGACCATCGGAACATTCAATGGTATACTTTAACTAGCTGTTGGAGCAATGGCTCCTTGATGCCTTGGGCTATTTATACCCCCTCCACTCGCCCATTTGATATTGCTGGTGAAATGGACATGAAATCCCATTTCTAAGAATTCAAGCCTATGCACCTCCATGATAGTCACAGGAAGGCTATCACGTGCAAATTCCTATCTCAGATAGTAAAAATCCATACCAATATAGAAATATAAAGTAACAACAGAGTACAAACATCATAAATAACAAAGTAATGAGTACATCTCTTCGGCACATGCCAGTACAAGTCCATCAGGACTGAATCAAGAAAGGTAAAATATCTACGCAGCGGAAACAAAAGCTATGGTGAACTCCAAGAGGCGACTCGAGCGAAGAACCATCCCTAGTCTTCCCATCCGTCGTTGTCGAAGTCATAGTCGGGCTCTGACCCTGAAAAGCCACCATCTACCCGAGAAGCGGGTAGGCCATGTCAACTCCCAAAAGCAACAAGCCACGGAAACGGGGAATTATACTATATGCATGGATAGACCTACATATGACTGTAGAAGTTTACATAATAGCAGGAGCAACAATCAAGGAAGGAGCAAAGCAACACCATCTCCGAGGTCAACACCTCAAACAAGGAAGCCGGCACAAATCACCGGATCCTTCACCCAAGGTCCAGCACCCAAACACACTAGGCGATGTGAGAGCTCCCTTCCCTCACATCTCAACGGCAAATGTCAGCCTATCTTCAAAAAGGGGAGGTAGAAGAGTAGGAAAAGTCTAGTTAGAAGTAGCGGTAGTCAACATCACTATCCATAACTAGTGGACACGGATTATAGCTATAGCTTTATACACTCTGCAGAGATTGTACAACTGTACCCGCACGGATGGAGCCTGAACGGTAGCGATCCGTCCAAACCCCACCTAATAGCCGGAGCCCTAGTAGGTGGATATCTTTCTCCTGTTTCCTCGAGTCTGGAACCGTCCTCAGTTGCAGGGCACGCCATCACCAGTGAGGACCTCGAAGCTATAAAACCTACCCATGCCAGGGTGCAGTCTTGTCAGAGCAGGCCAACGCCTTGAACTCCTTACATGATCCTCCAATTCGCCTACAGGCAGAGCACTATCTACCACTAGTCTCGGACCGAACCCTGCCCATAACATAAGCAAGCGGTAAGTACGAAATAGTTGCTGTGACTGGTGGTAAACTGACTCGGTCCTTAACCAGCTGAGAGCGAGCACTCTACTCCACAAGTATGTGCCGAAGCACTCGCAACGTACAAGTACGCCACCTGCTCCTCGGCAACAGAAAAGGTACCCGCCACATGTACGGGGTATAAAGAGAGTCCAGAATGCTCTCTCCCAGCAAGGCACTCCTCAGTACCAACCATGGCTCACTCCCGCCAAGAACACAACAAGGAGTCACACCCACCCAAAACACACGTGAGAGTGTTCAAGGAATCCCATCACAAAAACCATGGCAAATGCCCATCCATAACTCAAAAGTATGTATATGGATATATGAGTGGTGGACTAGCTACAGGTTTGTAGCTAGTGCACAAAAATAGGTAAACAAGGAAACATGATAAACAATTATCAAGGCATGGCTAAAAGCATTGGCTATGTAATCCATCACCATCAAGCAACACGAAATAAGCGCTAGCAACTAAGCATGCATAGGATCTATATGATTGGGAGTGACATGACACCTTGTCCGTAGTTGTTTGGATCTTCCTCGGCGTAGTCAGGATCTTGAAGGTCTTCCGGGTCGTAGCTCGGGTCTGGACAGAACGAGATACGACGTTTAGTAAACTAAACCGCATTACATCTAGGCAAAAACTTCAAGAAAGCTGAATTGAGAAGATTCAAATAACACCAAACTAGCTACAAACAACATGGCCTCGATTTTACGAATTTAATGCAACTGATTTCATATTTTTCGGAGTTAAAATGAATTAGTTATGAATTTTTAAAGATTAAAAGATTTATTTAATTATTAAATAATTTCAGAAAATATTTATTAAAAAGGGTGACATGTGTCAGCATCTGATTGGCTCACGTGGCAGCACGAGGGCATGCCACGTGTCTGATGACGCCATGCTGACGTCAGCGTTGACCGGTCAATGGTTAGCGTTGACTTGGTCAACGGTCAACAGTCAGCGGTGGGCCCCATGGGTCAGTGGGTCCCATGGGTTAGTGGGCCTGTTAGACTGTTAGTGGGCCCCACATGAGGGCCTAGGCTTGGACATGTCAGCGCCATGTGGCAGCCACGTGGTGCGCTTTATCCACGTGGCTCTGCCAAGCGGGCGCTTGCGTGGTAGGCTGCTGCGGCGTGGCATGGGCGCGCGCACAGGCGGGTGAGAGCACATGGCGAGCGCGGGCGTGGAGCGGCTCTGCGCGCTCAGGCGCGGTGCGCAGGCAGGCGTGGCGGCCCAGCCGGCACTCGGCCCTCGGCCTTGCGCCCATAGGTGCGGGTGCGAGTGCGCGCGCGTGCGCGCGGTCCCGAGGTTGCCCCTGGCCTCGGCACGGTGCGACGGCGCATGGGGTCCCAGCCTGCGGCGGCGACCTACAACTACGGCGGCTATGGCTGAAAGACAAGGGAGATGAAAGGGAAAAGAGGGTGGCGAAACTCACGGTGGAGTGGAAGAAGGAGAGGCGGATGGCGTCGACGGCGAGCAGCGGACGGCGTCGAGCGGCTCCGGCTCCATGGGCGGCCTCCTCCTCCTTTCTCCCATCTCCTCCTCTGCTTCCCTTCCTTCTCCTCCTTCCTCCTTCCCCTCTCCCCTCTTCCATCCGTTCTCTCCTCTCGGGCGGCGGCGGTAAGGAGGAACCCTGGTGGCTTGGATGGCGAGGAAGGCGCCAGGTGTCCCTATTTATAGCGAAGAGGCGGATAGGGTTTGTGGAGGAAGGTTCTGGAGGGGGGTGGTGGCGTGCTAGGGTTTGCGGGGCGGCGCCGGCGATGTGGGCGGCCGGTATGAGGCGGCGGCTCGGGCACGACGGCGTGGCACCCATCCGGGACCTCCAGCGTGAAAGCTGGGCACGGAGTGGGTCACGAGCAAGCGCAAGGTCACGGTAGTGTGCTCCAGCTCAGGCGGATGGCGTTCCCATCCCATCCGCCCGCGCACGTGGCTGGCGCGTGAGGTGTACGGGCGCGGGAAAGAAGAAAGAGGAACAAGAGTTCCTGACAGGCGGGGTCGGTTGGTCAGCGGGAGAAAGAGAGGAAGTGGGCGTGGGCGCGAGCACGGGCTAGGCCAGTGTGCGGCCTGCTAGGTTGGTGCTCGGGCCCACGGTAGCTGCTGGTGGGCTAGGCCGGAGCAGTAGCGGCGAGACGGGCCAGGCTGAAAGGGTTAGCAGGCCAGCGGGTTAGGTAGGTTAGGTTAGTTTGGTTTTAGATATAGATTTAGTTTTAGTTTTGAATTAGATTCAAAATTCAAACAAACACTCAAGCATGAGATGCAAATAAAATCCAAAGAGATCCAAAACAATCCAAATATTTTTTTAAAATGGAAATTTAGGGATGAGAAGGGAGTTTGACTATCATTTTCAAACGAGCACACAATTCAAACAATTTTTTTTAAATTTTTGCAAATTTCACACAAATAAATATTACAAATTTTTGGAACATTACAGCTGAAGTGTGCAGAAGTCCATTAGAGATCAAGACTCATCAAGAACACATCCAAGCCACCAAAAGTGCATAAGTGATTAATCAAAAGCTTAGCACAAGGTTAGAAGAGTGATTAGTGCTAGGATAGGTCTAGAAAGAGAGAGTGCAAGGTGTGCCTACCTTGTGATCGGTTCTAGGAATGAATCATAGTTGTACAAGGTGTAACGGCGCCTTGGAGTCTTGGTGGCTCGCCGGCAAGTCTTTGACCCTTTGGCTTGGTGTGGAGTGGCCGCAACGACCGTGTGCGGGGGACGTGGAAACCCCCTTCCTTCATGAAGAAGCTCCTTAGTGAAGGCGACATCAAGGTGATTGGGGAACTTGGCGTGAACCTTAGTGGCCGAGCCTTTGTGGCAAGTCAAGGGGTGTCCCGGAAGAGACTTGGTGACCGGGAAGCAATACTCTTTGTGAGTGCTTCAACAACGTGGACTAGTGGTGGCTTAGTGCCTATCGATACCACGGGATAAACCCTCGCGTCAAGAGTTTACTTCCTCTCATCCCCATCTCTTACGTTTCCCCATTTCATACTTGCAACTTGTGTGGCTTTACTTTCTTAGTGTAGTATCGTGTTAGGATTGGTTCTAGGTTGCAAAACTTATTTTGGAATGAGGGTACACTAGATCAACCATATTACACATCTTGATAGCATGATCTAGTTTATGTTTTGTGAATTGGTAGTAGAAGCCATAGGTTAAGGTTTTAAGTTGCTTAATTCATCCCAATTCATCCCCTCCCCTTTTTAGGCTACAAGCACCGATTCCCAACAAATACAATGTTGCTAATTGTCGTGCTACCATCTGTACAGTTTCTAGCAACAAATCTAGCATCCGACTTTGTCTCTAAACTTAAATGCACCGGCTCAATTGGTTTCCCCAAAATATCTCACAATCGGTCCTCACTCCCTTGTTCTTACTCTTAGTATTCTATTCCCTTAGTTGCAAATTGTAGTCGTTTTGACTTTTCTAGATTCATAGATATTCGTACGTATCTAAATATAGTGTATGTCTAGATGCATACAAACATCTATGAATCTAAAAAAAGTTAAAATAACCTACAATTTGGAACGGATGGAGTATTTATTACCACCCTTTCGGGGAACAAACTGCTTTGCGAACTTATAAAGCCTGAGGAGTTGAGGTTAGTTTCCATGACGAGAACACAAGGGCTATGCTCTGATGAGGAAATTCATGACTATTCACGCGGTAGTTGAATTCTCCCGGTTAAATGGAGACGCATGAAAGCTGTATATGCTCTTCCGAGGAAACTTGTGACTGTTCACACGCTATTGCTGAAGTGTGTGTAAACCATAGAGCACCGATATCCACAATTGTGCTCGTTGACCTGGAGAGCTGACAGACACGCGCAACCTGGGCAAGGGCGGGTGGTTGGGCTGGTGGATTGATTGCCCGGTTCCTTTGCCGGAGAGAGAGACTTACGACCCATTTGGTACGGTTCTTGCTCACGTTAAAATGACTTTAGCTCTAATTTTTCCGGTGAAGCGGCTTTCTGGTTTTGGGCTTGTCCTAAAACAATTTTTCCTGACTTTTTCAAATGGATAGAAGAGTACATTATTCATAATACCCTTTTTCTTTTTTCATCATTTTTCTCATTTATTTCTATTTATTTTTCTCTCCTTCTAATTCTTTCTCTTTTTTTTTTCTTCCGATCCCTTTTCTTTCTTCACGATCTGCCCAATGCATTCTAGTAAAATAATATGAGCCCCGCTGCCTATATCTCTTTGTCTTTCATTCTCTACCACCCGTCGGAGCCGCCGCCGCCGGTCCATTCTGCAGCAGATGCGCCCTGCCGTGCTGTTGGTTTGGCCCTCGCTGCGCCCTGCACAGCGGTGGCGCCGGTCCTCGCCCTCCTCGGCCCTCCTCGGCCATCCCCGTGAGAGAGAGAAGTGGACAAGAGGTAAAGTGGTGGTATTTTTGTAGTTTCGATCAAATCGAGGGGCAGTGTCGTTGTCTTGGTTGCGGGAGATGGAGAAGCGGGAGCAAGTTATTTTTTTTCTCACCATGTCTAACGGTGAGTTTTGTGCTGAAGCTGATTTAGTTTGAAACCAAACGTTTGGTAGGGCTTCAGCATGAGCCGGCGGAAAAGCAGCTTTAAAAACCCTGCCAAAGAGGCACCTACAAGGCTACAATCGTCGGACTGGTCAAGCCGTGCGGGCCATGCCGCGCAAATGTAGGATCCGGCTCTGGCTCTAAACTGAAACGCTCCAGCTTGATTGGTTTCCCAAAATATCTCACCATACTTGTTTGCCAATATTGTTCTATTCATCACCTTGCTGGCGAACAAACTGCTATTACAAAGGCTGAGGAGTCAAGTCAGTGAACTCATGTCGCCTCTTCCATCCATTTAAACTACGGTGAGAACACGAAGGCTAATAGGCTATGCTCAGACGAGGAAACTCATGACTATTCACACGATACTGCCCTCTGCTTTGCACAAGGATATCCGGAGGTAGTTTGGTGTCCTAGCTCAATGACATCTGCTACTATAACTGAAAGGGGCGTGTGCCTCTCGGTTCCTACACGTCGGGAGGTTGCCGGCGGCCTAGGGTGTGTTTGGTTAGTAGAATTAAACGGTTTATGGACAGAACGGTGCATTTTGGATATGATGATCTAGCAAAGGATGGTACACACTTCTTTTTAGTTCCTTGTATATAATATGTACAGGTTCATACAGCTTCTTGTTTGGTTGGACGGATGGATCAGCCCTGGTACGTAATGCATACAAGCTGTTGTGCATATCATTCTATGCTAAGCCTACACATAAGACAAATCCAGAACCAAATTCATGATGCTTGCAAAATTCAAATAATGCATATAATCCAAAAGTTCAAGTACTGATATGTCTATAATATATCGAAATCACATATTGGTCTTGGTTCAATCACCAAGTCTACAGACTGAACTGGAAAAAAAAATGACCAAATTTTTTGGCTGCAAGCATTATGACAACCTTACAGCACAAATAAGAGTCTATGAATTAGACTAGAAAATGACATAATGACGCGGATTGACCATATAGTTAAAAATAAATTAATCCACTATGTATTTGGGTTTGATTAGCAGCCATCAGCTAAAAACCTGCAATGTGCTCCTTGATATATCAGGCAACCCATACCATTTTGTTTGACAACGACAAACTGTTGAACGCCTTTGCTACTGAAGGATGGTCACATAAGTAAGCATAGTAGTGGACCAGATGGGCTTCTTCGAATCCGGGGATAGCCATCAGATTGTCATATAGGTCTTTTGGGAGCTCACTGTCTACAGAAGCAGTAGAGAATTTTTCAAGGCCACTATATTACATAAGGACACTATAAGGACACTATATTTAATGGCAGTAGCAGCAGTTTTTCTACAGAAGTACCAGCAGTTTGCACAATAGCATCTGAAAATTACATAAGGATACTATATTTAATGGCCATAGTGGTTTTGTCCATCTTGTCACATCCTCTCAGCAATTAGTTGCCTCTTTTCAACCATGAACCTATGGTCATTTGAGTGTGCACTAGCTGAAGTATGGGGACTAGGTGTCAATATGTTCTCCGGCAAAATAAAACAATCAGTGCCTTGATAAACAACCCAGTTATGGAGGATACAACATGCTATGACAACCTCGACTTGAGTAAGGTATGGGAAGAATGGCGTAGCATCATCAAGGACTTTAAATCTTCTCTTGAGTGATCCAAAGGCACGTTCTACAATCACACGTAGAGTAGAACACGTAGAGAGGAATGCCTTAGATTGAATAGCTCCTTCTCATTTTGGACTGGATTGTTTCCCACTCATTCAAGTGATAGCGCACACCATGAAAAGGTGGCATGAATCCAGGTTTGGCTCTGTATCCCGCATCCACAAGGTAGAATTTCCCTATAATATGAGGAACGCAATGCTTATTTTATTGGTTTTTTTAGTAAATTAGTGTATGAACACATACAACTATAGTAATATTACCTTCAAGAACTCGTAAACCACCATTCTCACGCTCTAGGGCATATGCTAAAACCACAGCATCATGTGTTGTGCACTCCCAACCAGCCAGAACATAAGTGAATTTCATATCAAAATCTACAGCAGCCATCACATTTTGTGTTGCAAATGACTTTCTACCACGAAAAGCTGGCTTCATAGACCGAGGCCCGTATATGTGTTCCATCAATGGCTCCAATACAATCCTATTTCAGCACGTAAGAAGGATTAGTTCCTAGAAATATGAACATATCAGCAAGGTATGATTGTCAATATCATACCTTAAAGTATGGATCCCATCTAGGGTTGCCTGCGATTTTGGTTGGGGTCTCCAAAGAAGGTGGTTGGATAAGATCATTTCTCAACTCACCTATGGCATTGAGGATGATTCTAAAGTATCTACTCACTGTTTCACTTGATCTCCCGAAGTTTGTAGCAACTACCATATTCCTTTCATTGTGTCCAATCGTATGGAGGAACATGGCAACTTGCTCCTCAACAGATACATGTATTGTATCACAAAGCTACTGTTGTTCCCTTAAGACTTGACACAGCTGAAAGAAAGATGCTCTCTTAAGCCTAACCATATTTGTGCAGGTTGTGTCATCCTGCAAAATTTTGTCATTCATGTAGGTTATTCTAGCCTCATCCCTTTCCACCAATGGGCCATATGTAATAGGTTCTCTCCTATTCCTTAATCTGGACCGAACATACAGAACAACCATAGAAGCGGCAATATATGCAGCAACATTGATAAGCAATTTTCTCCTTTTAACTTGCCTCTTGTCCATCTACATGACCCAAAGCAATGAAAAAAAATTGTAATAAAAACCAATGGAGAATTAACCATGAATCAGGGATAAACACATGCACAACCATTACTGAAAGCAACCATCAACAATCAACAGTAGAATCTTATTATGCAAGAATATTTTCCTACAGAACTAAGCAGGAAGTGTTACAAGAAAAAAGAGATCATGACAGTACAATCCCATGTTCAGAATATGACCAATATAAATTATGTCACTACCTAGCCAACACAACAAAAAAAGTGTGTTCTAAAGTTTTGGTGATTTAATTGTCAAATACAAAGCAATAGTAGAACTAGAACTGATAGCATGTGCCTCAACTTGTTTTGATACAAACTACATCTAGTGATCTAATAATCTGCACTAACATGAAACTGTAGTATTGAAAAGTCCTCTTTAATCAGATCTACCAAATTTTAATCCAAATCAGGACAAGTAACTGCAAAAATCCATCATGAATTGTTGAATCAACCACACAATCAAACACAAACAAGCATCAATACAACTCCACACCACTCAATTTGGGGGTAGAATCGTAGGATTTTGGTCCCCGTACCTTGAATCAAGGAGTAGCCGGCTAAGAACAAAACTAGGGAGAATAATCTTGGTGCCTGACCCATGCAAACCCTCTGCCTCCACCGTTGACCTGCCTCCCGGTAGCTGCGATCCTCCATCGATGGACAAGATTAGGGTTCTTGGTTTCTGATGTCGCGCAACACAAGGGAAGAAGGGGGAACCACGGGTCATACCTTGTGCCTGGTGGCTGCCGGCAAGGGATCTGGTTGTGGCCAGCGAGGATCGGGTCGTGGCCGGCGAGGGTCAGGTGAGGGGTAGCGCCATCTCCTCCTTGCTAGGCCTTCGTTTCGAGGAGAAGGGGAGGGCTCGGTCCATCCTGGATGCCGTGGTTCGGCCGATTTCGACGCACGGGATTGTTCAAGATCAGCGTGGAATATTTCCTGAGCCAGTATGTCTCTGTCCAGGACGGTGTGGTGCGATTCAATCAACCAAGCGCTGGGACAAGGTCCAATCCTGGACGAGCTCGTACACATACGCTACCGTACATCCAACCAAACACACCCCTAGTGAAGTAGTGAGGCATTGGGATGGAAGAAACGGTGCGTGGCCCAGTGTACAGCTACTAGTGGCCCAGTGTTTGGGTGATACTGTATTTTTCTCTGTGGCCCATGACAAGCAGGTCTCGGCCTCTCAGCAATACTTCTGGAACTAGCGTGCCTTTTTTACTAATGTACTGAAGTAGTATTCTCTGTTCTAACATGGTCGTCGCATCCTGCTCTGCAGCAAATTAAAGTCACCTGCGCCAACTTGCACGACGCCACGCCACGCGTCTTCATCACGGCCGTTCAGCTGCTTGGGCCAGTTGCTGCTACCGGTGGCAACTGAGACACTCTGAGCTTAGGGCCAGCTCTGGTTATTACTACCACCATTCAGATTCGGGCACCAATTGTCCATGGGTCACACTGCTAACAGTCTAACTGATATGGCACACCTGATGCAGATTGGTGTGTTTGGCATTGCTTTGTCAGGCATGGGTGTCGGCAAAAGTTTATACATACCGCTTCAAGAAGACTGATTGCAAAATTGGAGAAATGAATCCAGAAACCATGGCTAGGTCAAAAAAAGTAACTATACTCGATATTATTAGCTCGTGCTGCAATACCACTAGAAAACACTCACTCTAAATGAGAACAATGCTAACTCCGGATCCGTGTATCACGGATCAAAGGAATTAAAATTTAGTAACAATCTATGGAGTCTGTAACGAAGGAACTAAAATGTAGTAACAAAAATAGCTTCATCTCATCAGCTTGATTAGAAGCCCCTCCCCTTTGCTCGCACGCCCGCAACCCACGTGAAAAAGGGACGCGTGGCGTTCAGCCACGGCTTTAGCTGTTTTGCGAAAAGCCCTCCAGATTCTAAGAATCGCAATGAAGTTAAGCTCGTCCAGCGCGCGCAGTAATCGCGTTCGAATTATTTTTGTATGGGCCCTCGAATTAAAATTTATTTCGATGCAAAGAAGGGAAAATTGATGATGATGTTGTTTTTATGTATACCCCTGCGAGGCACTTTTCAGAAATCCCCTCCCGCAGCCCCGAACCCTAACTCCTCCTCACTCTCCTCCTCCCCGCCACCACCCTCTCATCTCTCCCTACTCTCCGCCGCTGCCTCCTCTCCCCTTCTCCCTCTCCACCTACCTCCGCCGCCCCTCCTTGCTATCCGCCGCTGTCCCGTCCACTCCCGCAGGATCCAGATCTAGCACGGGGTGCGGCTCGGAGTGGGAGCAACTGCGGCTGACACCTCACTACAGGCCGGGGCTGCTCCCCGCGCTGGAGCCGTTATGCGGTGGCCGACCAGGAGTGACGGACCCTCGACGTCCCCGTCTGAGGAGGTGTGCCTTGAGGTCGTGCTCCTGCTGCTCACTGCGGATGAGGTCCGGATCTAGGTGTACCAGGTCTCAATCCGGGGCTGCGCCCGCACGTGCTACGCCGTCTGCGAAGCCCACACCAAGGTGCTCCCTTCCTTTTCCCCCTCCTTTCCTCTCTTCCGTTCTCATCCACAATCTCATATCTCAAATCCTCCGTGTGGGGGACGGGGTGAGGGGCCGGCTAGCCCTGGTGCTGCGATAGCCTGGCATCTCAGCCTGATATGGCACGGGCCTAGCGCGGATCGCTACGGCCCCGGTGGTGCGGTCTGTCTAGGTAGGGGCCGGCCGGCACCGGCACGACGAGCGGGCTAGGTGAAGTGTCCCCACATAAGTAGAGACTAAATATGATACAAATATCAGTCCCAGGAGGCTGATAGCACATTTATTTGACAGATAATTCAGTTACCGTACAACTCCCGAGGGAGTGGGCGTGAGAGCCACGCAGCGATAAGAAGTAAATAAACAACAGCGGCTAACCAAGCGACTGCCAAAAGATAGCACTCGGGACTACACGGCAGCAGCAGCATCTTGGAGGGGCCAACACCACAGGCAGCGGCGGGTGCGGACACAACCTCTACTCAAGGTCTTCGGCGATGAAGTCAGGGTCTTCCTCTATAGTAACGAAGCAAGGGTGAGTACGAACGTACTCAACAAGTCCAACCCCATCCACGGAGGGGGATACAAGTAAGTATATGCACAGGATATATTAAGGATAGGCTAGAGTTTATTTGCAATAAAGCCAGATTTTTCAACACATGCATAGGCTCGTTTTCAAACAAATTTTTGTAAAGCTTTTCTTTAGTAACCGAACAAGGAGTGGGGTTGATCCTACACAAAGGATCCAAGTTTTTATCGCTATCGGACTCCCCGTCCGCCATAGCGCACGGCTCGACTGCCGGACTCTTCCAAAATTCAACTCACACACGCACACACACACACACACCATCCATGCCCAAGTGCTAGTTATATGACCAAGCCGTAACTCGTCCAATGCCGTGGACACGGCTACCCGGATAGGTTTTAACTCTGCAGAGGTTGTACACTTTTCCCACAAGTAGGGTACCGCAGCACGATCACCTTAGTGCCGGTGCGGATCCTAACAAAGCCATTACCCACCTTAGCTAAGACTGGCTAGCCCTCGTGGAAGCACCCAAGGGGTTCACGGCTCATCCACGAGACCGTAACCGGGACCTAGGTCACCAAGATCTTATTCCTTTTCCATGGGCTCCCGTTGCTCGCCAGCACCCCTGACGGCTAACAGTTTAGCTAGTGGGATTTATGCTAAGCTGTTGCCTATACAACGGTCGAGTGGTTGCACGATGGTGGAATAGGCAGATTTCTCGTCAACTTGATCCTTAACCATGACAAGATGATATCTCCGACATTGCTCAACCCCTATGGTGCAGCACTACACCTGGGATCTCACTCAAGGAGAACCGATCTACCTGTCAACTCACTTTTTCCTTTGAACCCAGAAAGTCCTTTCCCTCTCACACACACACGTTTATTTTCCGAAACATCATTGTAGTGGTGATTGTATTCAAGTAGTAATTTCCTAAGCATTCTAGAGGTGGCTCCCGACCAAATAGAGCGAATCATATTTAGAGACAACCATAGGATAACAAGGAATGTTCGTAACAATCAAGGGGTGGCTATCCAACCATGTCTTGCGATGAAATAATATGCATTTTGTAAAACAGGCCAATAGGTTGTGTTTGAAATACTAGGTATTAAATATGCATCAAAGGGTGAGATTGGACTTGCCATCTTCAAAGCCTTCCGGGAGTTCCGGCTCGTGCTGCTGGTCCTCGGGCTCGGGCTCACGGTCAAACTCCTCCTCAGGCTCCTCCTCGAGTAATCCGCGATCTACGGCACACATAAATGGACACACAAATAAATAAAAGAAAGATCAGTTTTTAACCGTGAGCTCCGAACAGAAAACGTGAACGGAAAATAGGTAGAAAGATTATTTTTGGGAAATTTGGATATGGATCGGCGAAAGTATTCTGGAGGATGACATGGTAAAATTTGGGATTAATCGGAGGGAGTTTGGCGCATGAAATGACGGGTTAAGCAGGAATTAGGGGCTTAAACAGGAGGTTTAGGACTGTTTTGTATTAAACTAGAGACCTATTTGTAAATACTTTTGGAGGTGGAGGGGCCTATCCGCGAATAGGTTTATGAGAGTGGTGGAAGGACTGTTTCGCAAATAAGAAGAAATAGGGGGTCAGATCGGAATTTTGGGGAACTTTAGCTCTTCTTCTTCCAGGAAGGGAGAGAGAGAGTGGGGATGAGTGGGGCGACGGTGGCCGGCCGGCCGGGCTCACCGGCGGTGGCCGTGGGCGGAGGAGGTGGTGGAGGAAGGGGTGGAGACCCCATTTTGCCTCCCTTACCGTGGGTGGCGGCAATGGGAGAGGGGCGGCCGGTGGTGGCCTGCGGCGGCGGCGCACGGCTTCGGTGGCGGCGGTTGGTGGCGCGCGGGGGACTCGGCACGGGTGGCGGTGGTGCTGGTGGATGGAGCGGGGAGATGGCTGGGCGCCGGGCCTTTTATAGGCCGGCGAGGGGGAGGTGGCCGGTGTTGCGGTGGGGTCGGCGGTGGCGTGCACGGACGGCGGGCGGCGCCGGAGGGGGCCGGAGCGGGCGGTAGGGGACGGGCCGGCAGGGTGCAGCGGGCAGCACGGCACCGGCGGTGGGGTCGGCCGACGGTTGTGCAGGGGTGTGCGCGCGGGGCAGGGGCGGCCAGGCGCCGGGCGGAGCGGCGCAGTTGGCCGGGGCCGACTCGGGCGCGCGACCTGAGGAAGGCAGCGGCACGGTCGGCGCCGGGCCAAGCGGAGCAGGCCCCAGGCACGCTGGGGGGGGCCGGGTCGGCCGGCGGTATGGCGCCAGGAGGGGTGCCGGGGAGTTAAGGAGCTGGGGCCGGTGGTTCGGGCGCCAGGAAGAAGAAAGAGGAAGAGAGAGAAGAAGGAGGAAGGAAAAGAAAAAGAAAAAGGGGAGGGGAAAAAGAGGAAGAAAAAGGGAGGGACCGGCGGCGACTGCGGCACGCGGTCGGAGCACGCGTGCGGCGTCTGACAACGGCACGCGGCGGAAAGTACGGGCACGGATAAAAAGGTAGGGGTCGGCATGGGTGCTAGGACGGCGAAATCGCCGGGGAGATTTTCGATTTCCGGGAGCTCAGCGGTAAAAAGATTTTGAAAGCGATTTTTAACGGATGATTTTAGTTGGTGATTTCTGCGGATGTTACACTAGGCTAGCGGGGACGCGTCGCGATAGGCCGGTCCTACCCCTGGAGACCCCCTCTCCCTAGCGGCAATTAGATCGATGGCGACGCGGGGACGAGCGGCGATGTGGTGTGGGTCCGTATAGTGCCGCGGAGATGAGAGGCAGCTGTAGTGGCGGCTTCTTCTATGCTTGGCTCCTTGCCCCCAGCTCCCCCTCGCAGCTCCTCTTCTTGTGCCGCCTGTGATGCGTCCCCAAGTTAGGATGCAAGACATGGAGGCGTTGGCATGCGAGGCCCACGAGGTCAGCATCGGAGAGGCTTCACAGAGGCGTGCGTTGGCGCTTGTTGCAGGCCACGGGCCTGGAGCAGTGGCTAGTAGTGGCCAGCAGGGCAAAAGTTTGAAGCGTCAAGCAGCAGCCAGCAGGAGCGAGCAACTAAAGCAATGTATGCAAATCGATAGATGTAATTCCCAAATTCTATATTTCTTTGATTAAGGGTCCAATATTATCGCATTCATCTATTACTCTGATTAGTGGTCCAATTTTATCAAGCATCAAAATGGATTCAAGTCTTATCCAATCAATACAGTAATACTTTAAGTAGACAAACAAATGTCCATGGTTACTCTCTGTGTTAGCATTCTAAAAAACATATGCTTTCAACAAATGTGCCACATTAGATAGCTTAATTCCTGGGACAAAGATTATATGTGCGCATTTATTTGTAAGGCTCCGTATAGCACCGCGTTTGAGCACCGGGTCCTTCCCTAGATGCACAGGTGCTACCAGCTTCCTTCGTGGCTGCAATCGCCCTCTGCTTTACCTCCTCCCCGTGATGGAAAGGTTGAGGTATTGTAGTTCTTTCCTTGAATTTCACCGATGTTCCCTTTTGTTTTCCTGATCTATGTATATCTTGGATAGTCCACTGGAAACTGTTGATAGTAATCCATCAACTATATTTCTATCACCAACTTGTGACGGCTGACATGTTTGCATTTAGAAATAGCATCAAGTTATCATGATGACATAATTTAGAAAAATAACTCTCCACTGCTTGCTTGCTCAAGCTCCTATTTTTATTTCTGATATCTGATGTTTAGCGATGCCTCAATTTTAGGAAACTTGTTATGCTTATTGTTTTAGTCATATTCCCAAGAAACATGCTATGGACAAATTACTAAGATGCCAAAATATAAGAAATCTCAATCTCCAATAACAAAATCATTTTATAAAAAGCTATGAACAAAATAATCTGTGCAAACTCACATAATAGCATTATTCATAATAAAGAAAATCACCAATTAGGTTGTTCATAGGAATGATAGCCTGTTATTGCAATTGTGATCTATGTAGGTGAGAATGGAACTATTGATGGTCAAGGCAGTGTGTGGTGGGATATGTGGAAGAAAGGTACACTGCCCTACACAAGGCCTCACCTGCTTCAGGTGATGAGCTCTTCTAGTATCATCGTCTCCAACGTTGTCTTCCAGGATTCAATTATGTCAGTGAGTTTAGTCCAGAATCCTAGAAAGAATTACTAGACTACTCATGAATTAAGTAGAGATGCTACACCTGCATCTTGCTACCATTTTTTCAGGGATTTCAGAGTCTACTTCATTCATTTTTCCCACATAGTTGCTTTGAGCCTCCCTGCTTGTTTGTTCCAACTGTTTATACAATCTACAATCATGTACTTGTGGTCCAAAATCTGCTTTTATTATTTGTCCCAACTTAGAAATAAATGTTGGATCATCCTTCATGTGTGTGCAGCAATAATGTTGCAGCAACGTGTCTTCTTCCCAAATCAAACCAAATGTGTCTCTTTAAGTAGAAAATAGATTGATTAGTGTTTGATGACTCTCTCTTTTCCCAAAATAATAAAACTATCGAAGTACTTCTTCTTGAATTTTTAGGTTATTTCACTTGCTTTGTCCTGTCTAATTTTTCAACTTCATATGATTGTGCTTGAAAATGTAGATCAGTAGGGTGCCTATCATTGATATGTGAATGCCTGGGTGCTTTAGACATGTTTTAAGAGCTGAGCTTGAAGGGTTTTTTTTTAATCTACACACTCCTCAATATCTCATGAACTGTGTGCTAACTCTTTTTTAATTTTTTGTGACAGTGGTTTTCCTACCCATCCAATCAAGTATGTGTTGTGTCTGGTGATTGAGCTGCAATCAAAGCATAGACCAGGTCTTCAAGGAAGAGTTCATATTGTGTTTCTGCTTATTTGTTAAGCTATGATTGTTTCACACAACATTTACGTCAGATCTGAATTTCATGCAGCTGCCAGGAATGGCAAATTTATATGTATTCTGTGCTCAGCTTTCTAAATTATAGATAGTCATGGTCCAAAATATATATATTAATCTGATTTGATTGCTTATTGTAGTACCTTCTGAATGATTTGTTTTTCTGGATCTTCTGGAAATAACTCAATATACTAGGTAGACGTCAATAGGTTAATGAGCTCTATCTTTAGAATTTTATGTTAAAATACTATGATTTCGTGGTGAATTTGTTCTGTTGCCTTCTATTTACTTGTGTTTGATTGCTGAAACGGTAAGTTGCGCATCGCGCGCTGAATATTCTAGTAACAGAAAAGGCCGATTGATCCCAGATCGCTGCAAGTGTTCAACGTAACATGCTTCTCAGGCCAGTGAATCCGCTTTTTTTGAATGGACAGTAAGAGAAGTGCTGAATTTTTATTAGAAGAGAGCAACAAAAACAACAGGTACAAAGAAAAGTCTCACCAAAGAGGGAGCTGCAACTTTAAAAATAAACAAAAAGCAACTACTAAGGGCAGAAAAAAACAAAACTACTAGGAGAACAGAGAGAAGGGGACGAAAACTAGCACTACTACTTGTAGGAAGTCCTTTTAGTACCGACTTCACATTAAGTACCGGTTTCGCAACCGGTATTGTTAGTTCGGTATTAAAGGGGACCTTTAATACCAATTAAAATAACCAGTACTAAAGTGGACTTAAAAAATAAAAAAAGAAATTTTTGCCCACCGGCTCCGCCCCCGCACCCCTGCCGCCCTCCGCCCCTCTGTCCGCCCTCCGCTCTCCGCCCCGCTCCCGCCGCCCGCCGTCGCCGCCGCCGCCTCACCTTGCCCCGTCGCTGCTCTTCGCTGCCGGTGAGGGGCGAGCGGAGGGGGGAGGGGAGGCAGAGGAGGAGAGGGGTGAGAGAGAGAGAGAGAGGAAAGAGAGATAGAGGAGGGGGGTGGCCTTCGGGATAAGGTGGCCAGGGGGGAGATGGGATAAGGTGGCGGACAGGCCTTTAGGGCCTTTAGTACCGGGTGGAGTCTCCCATCCGGTACTAAAGGGGTCCAGGGGGGCATCTGGGAACTATCCGTTAGGCTCGGTACTAATGCTCGTATTAGTACCGGGTCAATACACAACCGGTACTTAGTCTCAGAAACAATGCTCAGTTTTCCGGTAGTGTAGAGCGTGGGCGCTCCTGAGGCCTTTGTCGCCAACTGAAACTGCTGGTAATCTTCTTTAGTTAAGAAAGCTACTTCTTCAATAGATTTACTCTCCTGGTTGAATGTCCTTCTGTTACGCAAAAACCAGCAGTGATATCACTATGATTTGGATCGGCCCCTCAGCAAAGCTGTGACTCCTTGAACGGATATTTCCTTCATCGGTTACCATCTGTATAAAAGATTACATTGGTTCTTTCAAATATCTCAGGAAACTTTGCATGCAGATTTTAAATGAAGCAGTGCAGTGATATCCAATTTTGCAGTGCTCTGAATAGCTTGCAACCCACCACTTGCTCACAGCAAAAGCTCAACGAGGAATTTATATATAGATGAGAAGCCAAAAACTATGCCTCGCTACCGGAAACAGGAAGTTTGTCGAGTGCCCCAGGCACTCGGCGAAGGCCCAAAAACACTTGGCGAACCGCACTCGGCGAACTTTCCCTCAGCAAACAGGGGAGTTGCCGAGTGTCGAACGTCGGGCACTCGGCAAATGGTTTGCCGAGTGTCAAAAAGCACTCGGCAAATATTT
>NC_028453.1:32464730-32522477 GCF_000263155.2 Setaria italica
AGGAGGGGGAGGGGTGCCGGCAGGAGAGGGAGAGGGAGGGAGGGAAGGGGTGGCGGTGGCGGCTAGCCGGCGGTGGGGAGAGGGAGGTGGGGGGCCGATGTTGCGCGGAGGAGGGCGTCGGGCGTGTCGCAAAGGAAGGAGGCCGGGGGTGCTGGGGTCGGGGGGTCGGGGTTGAAATAGTTGTTTTTGACGTTTGGCGAGTGTCCGATGTGGGACACTCGGCAAAGAAAAAGAAAAAAAATTTGCCGAGTGTGAAAAGAAAAACACTCGGCAACATTCTATAATTACCTTTAATGCATTATTAAAAGTATCCAACAGTTCCAAAAAATTAGCAAAATGACACATGAAACAATATATGTTCTCTATTGCATATAAAAAAAAGTTTTGTGATCAAATCAAAACTCGACCGTCACTTTGACTCTAAATCTATTGGAATTCTTCGCAACGCTACTATTCTTCTTCGGAGATGCTTCGGTTCGTAAACATCGTACGTGACAAAATGGGCAAAACCTTCTCAATTTTTTACCACAACCTCCATGTATGATATCATCACATCATGACAAATCTCATAATTTTCCGACTTCGTTGCCTTTTTTAGAATTTAAAAATAATTCGATCACATGTTTGTGGTTATGTTTCCTGAACAAGATGTTTGAAATTTCTTTTCATTTCATGGGTAAGGCCTCAAACTGGGCTAAATAACATAAATATTATTTTTCTACTCATTTTATTCTATAATTTGAATCACTTGCAGTCAAATTTGACTTATACCAAAAATTCCCTTGAAATACAATTAATTAATTAAATATAGCAAACAAATCCAAAAATATACTAATTTTAATATGAAGTACCACATGTTGTATGTGGGGAGTAGAAAAAATTTCAAGGTGAGATAAGAAAAAAACTTATTGTTTTGCTGAGTGTCAAAAAAAACACTCAGCAACCCCCCGAGTGTCTTTTTGACACTCGGCAAAGCCCCCTCTTTGCTGAGTGTTTTTTTTGACACTCGACAAAGAGGTGGGTTTGCCGAGTGTTTTTTTCTTAACACTCGGCAAAGATCCGATTTGCTGAGTGTTTTTAGTTTGGCACTCGGCAAAGAGCTTGTTTGCCGAGTATTCGAAAAAAAACACTCGGCAAAGAAAAAAACACTCGGCAAACTTCCTATTTCCGGTAGTGCCTTAATGTTGTGAGACTTCAAATGCGTAGCATCAATGCTGCATTTCATGCTTGCTTTCGCAGCACGAGAAAGCTATGCGGCCACTGGTCATGATCATTTCATTTGCATTGCTTCCCAGTTAACGATAACGCAGGGATATATTTCTTTTGTGTTTAGAACAATTCGCGTGTCTTTCTTGGCACTCAGAATAATTTATATTTTTGACAGGAACAATTTTTTCTTTGTTTGGATACATATTTTTTGTGTTTAGAACAATTCTAATTATTTTATCGAGACATTATGTCTTAGCTTAGAAAATGATCAAATCTCTGATGCTCGATAATTAATCTAAATATATTATAGGACAGTATACACATCAATATACATCATGATATGTGTAGAAACCAATCATAATAGTAATGAAAATCTCCCACTTGAACCTTCTGTCCCCCCGGCGCCGGCCCTCGATCACCAAACAAACTGAATGAATGAAATGAAAGAACATGCTAAGCCTCATAAGACAATCATGGGGAACGGATTTTGAAGATACGCCATTGTAAGGTCGCTTGTTCATCAGATGCATCGTTCTCGGTCTTTGGTCGCGGGAAGAAAACATCCGAACATCTGCGCGCAACAAAACGAATGCAGAACTGATCAGTGTTCAGTGATCACCGTATACCAGACCGTAGCCTCTGGCGTCTTCTGCACAATTAAGGCGTCACGCTGGCAAGAGCCCAGCCAGATTGAAAGGGCAGATCAGCAGTCACGGTAAGTTACCTTGGACACGAAGGGGGTCTTCTGATGGTGGGCGCGCCTCGCCGCGGCGCCCTCCGGCGGCGACGGCGCGCGCGGCACGGCCGGCACGGCGGTCCGGGCCACCTCCCGGTGGCGCTTCACGTTCTCGAACTGCACCGTGAACCCCTGCGCCGCCGAGGCGGCGGTCTGCTCGTCCCACACGCCGAACTTGGGCACCGTCGACGGCCGCTGCCGGTTCTGCCAAAACCAAGACGGCCTCGTCAACAACAACGTCTGCGTCTGCCCCCGCGCGTCCATGGGTTCTTGCAACGCGACGGAAAAAGCTGATCGGTTTGAGAGTTGAGACTCACCGGAGCGTTGCTCTGCGGCGAGGCGGACCTCGCGCGCGGCTGCTGGTGCTGCCTCTGCGCATGCTGGGCGCGGTGGGCGCCGGCGCCGCCAGTCCCGTGCGCGGCTTGGGGTTGGTGCTGGTATTGGCCGTCGCGGTGCTGATGGTGGCCGCCGCCATGGTGCTGTGCCGCCGCTGGCCGTGGGCTCGGCCGTGGCTGGAACTGCGGCGGCGGCGCGAACTTGCTCTGCTCAGCGCCCCTGCCGCCCGGGTCCGACGCCGCGCTGCTGGTGCTCCCGGCTCGCCGGTGGTGGATCTGCCCGTCGGGCCACCTCTGCTGCTGCTCGCGGCGGCCGCCCGAGGTCGCCGGCCTCGACGACGACGACAGCGGAGGGACGCTCATCATGGGTCCCTCCTCGGGGTCGTTGGGGTTGAACGGCCGGTGCAGCGGCGGCGCGGTGGCGCCCTTGTTCTCGCGCACCTTGTCGAAGTAGGCCGTGTACCCGACATTGTCGCTTTCCCAGGTGCCGAACTTGGGCACGGTGGGGCGTTTCTGCAAGCAAGTCCAGGAATGAACAATGAAAAATTCATGTTTTCAGGTGCCATGCAATTATGAATAATATGGAAACGCAAATTGATTGAAATTCTTATTGTATTGGATCATAACCCGTTGATTAAATGCACTAATGCTATGACGCGATGCCATCAAGACTAAATAAAGTCATTCGAATGGCTAAGAACCCAGTTGCAAATTGTTCAGCAAAAGTGCTCATGACTATGGATACAGGATTACGGGTCAACTCTTCTCTTCCTGCCAATAATTCAGATTTGCTGCTGGTTGGTGCCGTAAGTGAAAACAACGTGCCTCCCAGTAGAAAACGGAACCGTGTGCTTTATATGCTTTGCAAAAGTGATCTAGTGTTTAAACAAAAAGATTCTTTGACGTGTTCATTCAAGAGAGTGTTTTCATTTTTTTAAGAGAAGACTCGCTCCCCCTCGAACGTGCAGACGACATCTTCAAGTGAAAGCAAATCATTTTGGCGACTTGTCTTTTCTTGCTCATCTCAAGAAAAATGAACATATACTATTGATTATGAGTTTATGCGAAAAGCATCAAGGCATGGATCATATGTGCCTATCCATGAAACTACTTGCAACGGCAGGTCTCCAGTTCGATGCCATTTCAGTGAACTGAATTATTTCCAGCATAATTTTGTTATACATGAATCATGTTACTAGCATCACTTCATTGCCTGCGACCGGTTGGGTTTGACATTTGACAAGCCATCATATGCGCCAAGAAAAGTGACCATCTCCCTGAATTCCAAATTAAGGCGAGGCACACCAATATCGAACGATATGTTTTCCTAATTGCAAAGTATTCTCTTGGATATGCCCGGGATTGATCATTCTAAATTGCTAACAAAGACGCACATAATTCAGAGAAGAGAAGATATGCTTTCTTAATTTCAAAATGTTCTCTTGCTTGGATATGCCAGGGATTGATCATTCTAAATTGCTAACAAAGACGCACATAATTCAGAGAAGAGAAGATGTTTTCTTAATTCCAAAATGTTCTCTTGGATATGCCAGGGATTGATCACTCTAAATTGCTAACAAAGACGCACATAATTCAGAGAAGAGATGGTTTCTTAATTTCAAAATGCTCTCTTGGATATGCCAGGGATTGATCATTCTAAATTGCTAACAAAGAGACATAATTCGGAGAAGAGAAGATTCACAAGCAAAATGAATAAAACGAGGACAAAAAAGGAAGAAGCACTCACTGCCATACGCCCGGAGAGGACCCGACCGGACGGCCGGCGACGGTGAGGTCTTGGTTTGGGGTCTCTTCCCCCCTTCCCCAACAGAGAGGAGAGAGAAAGAGGCAGCAACGGCAGGGGAGAGAAGAAGGCAGGTGAAAGCTGGCCGAAATTTGGCAATCCTCTAATAAAAGGAGAGCAGCAAAATAGTGGCAACCCAATTCGGCCATGTACCTTTATAGACGGGACGGGAAGAGCGAGCAGCAAGGTGGTGACGCGGTTTCGTGTACAGACATTCCTACGGTGTCCTACCTACCGAAACCAAGTCAGTCTCTCCAGTCTCCTTGCATTCCTTGTTGCCGTTGCATTCTGACCCCGTCTCGGCAGAATCGTCGCTGGATGGTCAATGTGGGAAGCGTCGCCGTCGTGCCTTGCATTGCATGCGAGCTAGGGTCTCTTTCGTTGCAGTTTCTTATCTTCTTCACCTTTGTTACGTTGGCTGGTAAGAGACAAATCGATGCGCGTTTGACATGGAGGTGAGTGCTTTCGAGCGTAAATCTGCAACGCTGATCCTGATGCTTTCAACACGGTCAGTCAGGCGTTGAGGAATTTAATCATCAGGTCACACAGTCGAATGCTAATATAATGATGATTCCGGGATGCAGCATGGCAGCCACTACTTTAATTAGAGGCGAATGAAGCAGTCACATTGACAGAACATTTTTAACATCTGAGAAACGCCAGGTAAAAGGTATCAAATGCACGGTGAATAATAGGCCTATATATGTGCGATGCAGAGCATGCCACCAACCATGAGATCCGGATCATGTTCTATAGCCCTGCTTCCTGGCAGCTTCTTAGCATTAAAAGGTCAGAAGCTCAAATAAACAGCAAATTTTCCGTATAGCTTCTGAAAAGCTGGAAGCTTGGAAAAGCTGAATTTATAATGGATCAGGCTAGAGGGGCTTCATTGATCCAGATAATTTATTCTCTACGGTTGCACCACCAGATGATATATATAACTTTATAGCTTTTATGTTTTTTTATTTGAAGTCATTTATATGCCTAAATAATCACTGTTCAGTATGCTGAAAAGGAAAAAGAATCCAATCGCAGTAAGCAATGGACTGTATGTAGGGTGGTTATGAAATGTCACAATGGAGAGCGAGGTTGCGGATTTGAGTGGCGTGCACTGTGCTGTAATCCTGTAGCGCAATATAGGTGACCTAGTTACAATCAGATTGGATTCAGCCAGTGGAAAACATGATTGTACAGAGATTCATACTGGATGGCTTGCTTGTCACATATCGCTTAAAACCAGTGGCGTAGGCAGATTGAGGGACCAAGGCCTCCCAGCAACCCCCCCCCCCCCCCCCCCCCACCCAAAAAAAAATGCCACACAAATTTCCACTAAAAAGTTCAAAATGTATGTAAATTTTAAATATTTTAACACAGCCCCTAACAGGGTAAAATTTGAGTTTTCGGCTCCGCCACTGATTAAAACTGTGATTTTTTTTCTTTCACGGTTAGTAGCATGTGATAGTAAATTAACAACATAAGGTTGTGAAAAGCTGCATTCATGTGTAGCCGGTTTCTTCTATATTGACAAGGATCGGATCATCTATACATGCATCTCGTAAGAACATGTTCAATCCTTCTTTGAAGTACTTACTCAAGCAAGGAGGGATTTCTATGTTAATATATTGATAAGTTGGTTGACTACTTTGTTTCTCTGCCAAATAAAATCTGGTAAAATATGTCCCAACTTTTTCATATATTAAAAATGACCTTTGTTTCTAGTAACATACATCATATATATACAATAATACTCAAAACTTAACAGGATTTCTAAAAAATTTCACGTTCTTTTTAGGCACATGAGAGAATACTAAACAGGCCTGCCACCAAATTTGTTTAATCCTTCACTGTCGTGTACGGTGTATTAGGGGCACACGAGAGAATACTAAACAGACCTCTGTCAGAATTGAAACTCGTAATAATTGTCGCAATTTACTGGGGTCATCATTACTGAAGACTGGATAATATGGTGCAACATAAATACCTCTCCTGCCTATTCATGCATTGTTAATTAGTTTCAGACAAGCATTGTGGAGTCCTAAAAGATGGTCATCTGTAAAGAAAATCTGCGGTGTCATGCCCGCTAAATTTGATTATGGGCATTTCTTCTCTTCATTTTTTAGTGGTGTGAGCCAGATCTAGCGACTAGCTACTGCACAATTATAAACATAAACTCTTTACCCTTCTCTGATCCCTAAAAAGATAGAATTTGCACAAAGAAAAGAAGTGCTTGGCCAGTATGTTCTGTTGAAACGTTGTCTATGAAAGCACCTGCTACTAGGCCCTAATTCGAATTTTTGGTGATTAATTAATGAAATCATGATCATCGTGACTAATTAACTTGCACTTTGAAGGAACATTGCTAGTTAGGAGTATTCTTAGCCCCTCGAAATTTTCATGAAGTGCGATATGGAGATGCATTGGATGAGGTAATACTAGATCATCTGATGGAGTCCATCACATGATCCATGGGAGGGGAACCGACTGATGTAACGTTGGTATTAATTAAGAAATTGCAAGATTTCTTGGTTCCCTCTCGGAGCAACTGACAGCCAGCCAATGCAACAGATTCCTCAAGGGGCTGAACGATTAAGAAGGGCATCATTAGTTAGTGCATAGAGAGCTGTAAGGAATCGGTACTCCTAACTTAAGAGGGGGAGGGGGTGAATTAAGTAATTCTTAACCTATGGCTTCCACTACTTTTACATTAAACTTAAACTAGATCATACTATCAAGATGTGCAACTATGGTTGATCTAGTGTGAAACTCTCATCCCAAAATAAGTTTTGCAACCTAGAGCCAATCCTAGCAAAATACTATACTAAGAAAGTAAAGGTACACAAGTTGCAAGTATGAAATGCGGAAACGTAAAGGAAGGAATGAGGGGAAGCAAACTCTTGACCCGATGATTTATCCCGTGGTGTCGGTAGGTACTAAGCCACCACTAGTCTATGTTGTTGAAGCACTCACACAAGAGTATTGCTTCCCGGTCACTAAATCTCTCCCGGGACACCCCTTGACTTGCCACAAAGGCTTGGCCACTAAGGCTCACGCCAAGTTCCCAGTCATCTTGATGTCGTCTCCACTAAGGAGCTTCTCCACTAAGGAAGGGGGTCTCCACGTCCCCCGCACAGGGTCGTCGACGCCGCTCCACACCAAGCCGGAGGGTCGAAGACTTGCTGGCGAGCCACCAAGGCTCCAAGGAACCGGCACACCTTGTACAGCTATGGTTCACTCCTAAAACCGATCACAAGGTAGGCACACCTTGCACTCTCTGTTCTTTATGCCTATTCTAGAACTACTCACTCTTCTAAGCTTGTTCTAAGTCTTTTATTAATCACTTATGCACTTTTGGTGGCTTGGATGTGTTCTTAATGAGTCTTGATCTCTGATGAACTTCTGCACACTCCAGCAACTTCAAATGGACGAGTAGAATGGGTATAAATAGTCCAAGGCATCAAAGAGCCGTTGCTCCAACGGCTAGTTAAAGTAGACCATCGAATGTTCCGATGGTATCAATTTGGGTAGCATCGGAACATCTGATGCTACTAGCCGTTGGCCTCCCCGGACCCAAGTTCTTCACGAACACATCAAAATTCATCTGACGGTACTGTCGGAATATCCAGTGCACACCGAAGATACCGTCATTTGGATGCTTAATACCGTAGAATAATCCTAGATACCATGGCTTGGTCACTTGAATACCATAGCTTGGATGCTTGAATACCATGATTTGGACCTTGCCATGGTTTGGTTTGCGTACTTGGACCTAGAAAATCTACAAAGGCATATGCTTCACAAACCATTAGTCCCAATAACTATGTTATCACTTAATCATCAAACTCACAAACTATGACATAATGGGACCATGTTCACTACAAGAGCAAAAACTTTTGTGCATCCATAATTCCATATCCACCTCTTGGTCCGTTCAATATATATCGATTCTAGCTTGTTGAAATATGTCTCGCTCTCTCCAATAATAATGGTCAAATGGAAAAAAACATTTCGGTAATAATACAACAGCACAAACCATTTCTGCAGAAATTAAAATGACTGCAGTGCTCTAGCAAATCGTTTTACACTTTGCAATTGCATGTGCGCTAGCTCTTTTCACAGGCAGGCTCTCTGCACTATCACTAGTTCGGCTTGTGATCTCAGATTATACGAAGAACAGAAATTGCAGACGAGAGGAAGACCAGTCAGCGCTGCTCGCTGGTGCATTTCTGCATGAATATAGGAGACAGTCGTCTCATCCCAAGCAAACTGCTGGCTACTATGTGCATGCATTAAGAAATTAAATTAAGTGAACTAAACAAAAGTTGTGCCCAACAAATAAATATTATTTTTTTTCTAAACTACTCGTGAAAAAATGATAAACAAGAATCTAACTGAAGTTACATTAGCAGTCACCCAACATAAAGCTGAACAGCATCATCAAATAGACACTGCCTCACAGCTGCGAATGTTAAATGTAAACTGTTACGATTTTTTTCTGTCGCTATGGTAATTTGATAAGGATTAACCTTACAAAAAAGAAATTATAAGATCTAATAAACGAAGTAGGTAAGTTTTTTAAAAAAGAAAAGTTCTGCATATTTAGACTGATCATGATATTAATTAAAAGTTCAAGTTGAGCACATGCAGTATACCTGTCATCATGTACTATGTGCTAGCAGATCATATGCTTCTGTCTAACAAAACTTACGGGAACTACCACATTTATAGTTACAGAAATTCCAAAACATACCATTGAACGAATGTTAGGAGTAAATGCTTATCAGTCTCGGTATGCAAATTCAATTATGTACATGCATGTCGTGTCTGGTATAGTCTTCAGTAAATACTCTCC
Source organism: Setaria italica (assembly GCF_000263155.2). Lineage (NCBI taxonomy): Eukaryota > Viridiplantae > Streptophyta > Magnoliopsida > Poales > Poaceae > Setaria > Setaria italica. The sequence goes on from NC_028453.1 coordinate 32,473,664, forward strand.
TATCTGATGATATCTCGTTAACATCACCACGAGAATTCCAGTTTGGATTGACAATTGAGATGCTTCTCTAACTTAAATAAAATCCAACATTTGCTGTCGTGCGGGGCAGAGAAAACGATAATCAGAATGACAAATGTAGTACTCAGTAGAAAATAAATACTAAATATAAGCTCCAATAAAACCAAGAAGTTCACAATGATATAAATCTTGCTCTTCTTTATTACCAGTGTTTTCATGGGTCAACATCCCCAAAGCCGAATCAATTGAGGGTAGTGCCTTAGGCATATTCACATACTAATATACGGCATTCCAGAATTTATATGAGATAAATCATTATTGAATTTACTATCCTTGTGCCGAGAAGTCATAGAAACACGTGTCATTTTGGTGGATCAATCTGCAAACGTTACCAAGCTTTGCTATTCTAATTTGTGTAATGCCTCCAATTAAATAAATACCAAAAAATTAAATAAAATTCAGACATTGTGCATAAAATTTCACAGGAGCTGATGTGGTTACTGATAAATTAAGCTTTTGCATTGTATCCAAAATTTCTGTGCAGTCAGAAAATTAAGCTAGCAACATCAAGGTTCTCTAGATTTAGTCTGAACAAATTATTTCAGTCATAAGAATATTTGAAGTCAGTTTAGCATGCTTACACTGAAGCTAAGGAAATCAGAGTGGTATTTCAGTAGGAATTTAGGAACTATAACCATATTTGAAATTCCTCTTGTTTTGTATATTATACTAATTTAAAAACAAAGTTCCAATAAGTTAAGTATATATGTATGATCTGTTAATGCAAACATTGTGGTGGCAATGGTACATCTGCAATGTGTTTATTTGTATTTCACGGTGGAAATGGAGATGCAACAAAAACATTCCTACAACCAGCTGGGTGTGCATCAACTGTACAACTAACAACTTTATTGTAACAGAACAGTTTGACATGGAGTTGGAGAGTCCAAGATTTTCCCTATACACTGCTTTGGAAATAAAAGGAACGGTATTACTGAAACAACTGATTCATATAACTAATTAATCAAATCAACATTATTGAATAAGTGAACAAACATGGTGGTTCACTCTAATATAGGCAATTAGTAAGAAGCTTGGGTACCTACCTCAGAAAAGGACAGAAGAATCGTTTTGGCGCCATTGACACAATTCTAAGATATGTATGCATGTATCCTCACTTCTCTTATGAAAACAATTAGGGCATCCTCTGTAGATATTATCATCAATAAAGTGTTGGCATAAAATATCAGAAGATCTGATGTCATTAATATGATCTTTTTTTGCATTATAATTAAAGTTGCATCAGTCAGGTGACATCAAAGACTCACTGGAACCCATATGACATATGATGATATGATCAAATCCATCGGAAGCTGTGAAACATCCCAGTTCCCACAAGTTCGCACAAGAAAGGGAGAACGATCAAGGAATCAACCAGGCACCAGCTAGAAGCACTTTTTACTGTTAGTTATGAAATACCATTCTTGAGAAAAAAAAATCCCAGCTAATTACAACTAATGAACTAACATGTCTTATGGCATCATTGTTACTTCACCAGTGAATAAGGTTCTGAACTTGGGTCTTTACTCTTTAGTCCACTAATGGGGAAAGCCCCATCAGTACCGGTTGGGAACCCCCCTTTAGTACCGGTTGCGCAACCGGTATTGCTAGTTCGGTACTAAGGGGGGCCTTTAGTACCAGTTGAAATAACCGGTACTAAAGGAGTATTAAAAAACAATAAAAAAAGAAATCCCTCGCCCTCGAGAGCTTCACCCCACCGTCTCAAGCGAGAGCCCAAGCGGCAGAACCCACCCCCCCTCCCCCCCGGGCTGAGCCCCCCCCCCTCGCCACCCCCAGCCCGCATCCCGCCGCCACCGCTCCATCTGCCGGATCCCGCCACCATGACTCCATCCGCCAAATCTCATCGCCGCCGCTCCATCCACTAGGTCTCATCACCGCATCCCGCCGGCCGCTCCATGCCCCGATGGCCGCCGCCGCCGCACCTCGCCCCGCCACTGCTCCTCACATCAGGCATGAGGTGAGGGGCAAGCGGAGGAGGGAGGAGTGGGGAGGTCGGGAAGGGAGGGAGGGAGGGGCCAGGTCGGCACCAGCCTCCTGGAGGGAGGGAGGGAGAGGGGGCCGGTACGGATGGAGAAATAGGCAGAGGGAGGGTGAGGGATCGAGGGAGGCAGATGGATAAAAGGCTTGCGCAGGGGAGTTAGGCGGATGGATAAGGCTTGTGCGGAGATGGAGGGAGGCAGAGGAAACCCTTTAGTACCGGGTGGAGGTTTCACCCGGTACTAAAGGTCACCCAGTAGTACTGGTTGAAGCCTCCAACCGGTACTAAAATCACATTAGTACCGATTGAAGCCTTCAACCGGTACTAATGGGTGACCTTTAGTACCAGTTGGAGCCTCCAACCGGTACTAAACGGGATCAAGGGGGCTCCTAGGAAACTATCCATTAGACCCGGTACTAATGCTCACATTAGCACCGGGTCAAAAACTAACCGGCACTAATGCAGTGGACGAAAGGTCCATTCCCCGGTAGTGGTCATTTTCCAAGTGGTTCAGCATTTTACATCTATACCATCTAAATATGGATTACGCCGTCCTTACTCCAAAACTAATCATTATATATTTCAGTATAGTTCGTCTATGTAGAAAGGATAAATGCTAAGTTATCAGAAACTGAAGGTAAGAAAATTAAAGTGGAACAAGTGCTCTACCGTATGAAAATTTCTCTTTTTTCACCGCATTCTGTGCATTATTAATACCAACAAACACAATCTGTACAAATAAATTTAGGGCAACATGAACAGAAAACCACACGCAACACACAGCCTCCCAAACACAAACACACTCGCACAAACTCACATCGGTGGAAAACTCACCTTTAGTCCCGGTTGGTAAGCCACATAGCTTCGAAAAACCAACCGGGACTAACTATTCGGGACAAAAAGTTCCTCTCTTTAGTCCCGAGTCATTCACCCGAGACTAAAGATCCCCTCTAGTCCCAGTTGGTAATACCAACCGGGACTAAAATGGTTCAAAAAAAAAAGAGGCCATGCGCCGCCCACGCCAGCCAGCGCTGGCCGGCCGTGGCTCGCCCTACCACCCCTAGCCGGCTGGCCGCCCACCCGCGCCAGCTCGCCCGCCGCTCCACCTGGAAGAAAGGGGGAGAGGAGGAGGAGAGAAGATAAAGAGGCCTGTGCGAGGAGAAAGGGAGAGGAGGCTTGAGCTAGGAGAAGATAAGGGAGCACTGCCTGCCACCAGTGGAGAGAGAGTGCTTTAGTCCCGGTTGGAAACACCAACCGGAATTAAAGAGCCCCATTTAGTCCCAGTTGGTAATTCCAACCGCCGGTTGGAATTACCAACCGAGACGGGGGGGGGGGGGCTTTAGTCCCGGTGGTGTTTCCAACCGAGACAAAACGTTCCACCAGATTTTTATGCCCCACTAGCTGTTACAACCGGGACTAAAGGGAGCTCTTTAGTCCCGGTTGATATTACCAACCGGGACTAAAGAACCCCCATTAGTGGCCATCGGTGGTGGCATTTTGACCCGGGACTAAAGGCCTTTTAGTCCTGGGTCCAAAGACAATCGGAACAAAAAAACATTGGATGGAAGGTCTTTTCTCTACAAGTGTCAGGGAAGAAAAAACCTACATCATACAATTATTTGATGCGCCATTGAATAAAAAAGAATGATCACATAGACCCACAATGATCAGATAGACCAACACTGGCCCTCCCGTAGGCTCCTTGACTTCTTAGCTCCTGCCAAGATCCAAAACCATGCTTGATCGCAGAGCTTTCTGTAGCAGTATAATGTTCATATTTGGGGCAGCTCCATCGAAGACACAGCTCTTTTGAAGCTTCCACAAACACAATGGAATATTATCACATATAGCAGCTAGGTTATCCATTTGACTGACGTGAATTGAAGTTGCACACATCTCAACTATATGTATTCCATGTACAAGGGGCCGACTTCACCTTTCAAACACATTATTTGATGTCCTTCTAGACTACTTACGTTTGGATGCCAATTGCACCGTTAAATAGCTGCAATCAGGTTTTATTCACTGCAGGCCTAGGTACTAACCAAAGATATATTGTATTGCTCCTTTATACGCCAAACAGAAGGAGCATGCATTACAACGGGCCGGAGCTACTCTTGCAATGTACTCATTAATGAAAGGAACTACGTACGTACTGACATCAATTGTACATGCATACAACTAGTTCAAAATGACTCATTTCAAGAGAAATTCATATGGCATTCTGCTTTACCATTAACATTGCCACATCTCATGACAGTCATAAGTGCATATGGCATTCTGATAATTCTTGTCGAATAATGGAAATCTCAAAATAAATATCCACAGCAGACGTAGATATACAGCATATGGTGTAATAAAAAAGATTTTGATTCAGTAAACAACACAGCACAAGGGTAAACAAGAACACACGATAACATTAAGATCAGACTGAGATTATAATCGCAGGGGAACACGAACACATGGTAACATTCAGCAATACTGATCTTTTTTGTTTTTGTCAGAGGGAACTATAAGGCAACTAGTTGACACCACACATAACAAAACACACACACACACACACACACACACACACACACACACACACAGCCACCATATAGCAGAACTATACCGCATAACAGGAGACATACAGATAAAACGATATATGATATTTTTCAAATATCTAAATAGATGGATAGGTAGATCAGATCCATCCAGGATCATTCACTGTCTACACGTACCGGTGTTGTTTGCATCGGCGGTGCTAGGTCCAGGTGGCAGGTAGGAGTATTCTCCTTACGGCGCCACCCCAGGGTCGTGCGGCAACTGGAGATATGGCGCCACTGCTGCTTCAGCGGCCACCTATGCGAAATTTGTTTTCCACAAGTGACGCCATTTGAGTGTTGACATGAATTGAAGTTCGACACATCTCAACTATGTATTCCATGTACAAGGGGCCAGTCTCACCTTTCAAACACATCATTTGATTTTTCATTACGTATAGCTGCAGTCAGGTTTTATTCACAAGCCTAGCTACTAACCAAAGATGTATTTGTAATGCTCCTTTAAACGCCAAACAGAAGGAGCTAGCATTTCAATGGGAGCTACTCTTGCAATTTTGTTATTGCATAAGAATAAAAGGAACTACGTGCCTTTACTAACATCAACCCAATATATACAAAACTAGTTCAAAATGACTCAATTCAAGACAAATATGACCCTTCTTACTTATAACATTGCCGCATCTGATTGTCATAAGGGCATAAGTGGCTTTCTGATAATTCTTGACGTATACTGGAAATCTCAGAATAAATACCCACAACAGACAGCATATAATTAATGTATATATATAAAGAATAATTCAGTAGACATCAAGATCATATCACAAGTGTAAACAAGAACACATGATAGCATCAAGATCATATCAGATCGAGAATATAACCACAGGAGAACACGAACACATGATAACATTCAGCAATGCTGATCCTTTATTACAGGGGCACTAAGGCAACAAGTTGACATTACACATAACAAAACACACACAGACACACAACGACACACACACAGTCACCACCTTATAGCTAGCAGAACAACACCACACAAGACACACAGATGAAACGATACATAGTTTTCTTCAGATATCTAAATGGATGGATATTTAGGTCACATCCATCCAGGATCATTCGCTGCCGGCGCCGATGTTGCTTGCATCGGCGAAGCTAGGTCCAGGTGGCAGGTCTCCTTCCGGCGCCGCCGCCCCAGGCTCCTGCTGCAAGTCGACGTCGTCGTCCGGATCAGCAGGTGCGGACGGGATCTGAGCAGGGGCCGCGTCGGGTGCCGGAGCCGCCGCCGCTTCAGCGGCCGCCTGCTGGGCGCGCCTCTCCGCGCGCGCCATGCGCGCGTGCCTCAACTCGGCGAAGTAGGCGAGCACGATTTCGGTGGCGGCGTCGTCGTCGTCCCCGGGCATCAGCGGGGAGATGTTGAAGTTGGGCCTGGCCTTGTTCCCCTGCACGACCCTCGCGGCGATGTCGTACGCGTACGCCGCCTCCTCGGCGGTCGCGTACGTCCCGAGCCAGGCGCGCTCGCTGTCCAGTGGGTCGCGGATCTCTGCCCCGTACTTACCGTAATGGCGCCTCACGCCGCGGTAGAAGCTCTGCACGGGGAGCGGGGGGTGCCCCGCCTCCTCCCGCTCGGCCTTCGCCGCCGCCGCCGCCTCCCGGACAAGCTGGAAGAAGTCCCCGCTAACCCCGTCCATCCTCTCTCTCGCCGCCGCCGCCGGCACACACAAGTGTTTGCGGATAGGTATTGGCTAGGTTAACCGTGGCGCAAGTGCAAGGGGACGGAGACGGGGCCTGCATTTAAGGGCGGCGTCGACAGCTAGCCGCCGGCTAGCCGCGCCTCGACTGGCGCAAACTTTTGCGTCCCGCCCATTATGTCAGTTTCACACGACGCTAGGGCACGGGCGCGGGGGGTTGGTGGCCGCAACGGGAAGGCGGTTTCACGCGCGTTAGGGCTAGCGCGGGGGCGGGTGGCAAAATTTCGTGGGCCTTCTACTGATTTGGCCCAGTTCGGTGTGTGCCACGTAGTGGGCTGCCACAGCCTGGGCTTTGGTCACGTTGTGATGGAGTATATTTTTCAAATCTTTTATTCCAAATTAGGGGGGGTGGCGCGCGGGGTGGCGGGGAACCTTTCGAAAAGTAATACAAACAGGCTCTGGTTGCGGTGGCACAATCCAGACAAATCAGCTATTTATGGACAATCCACTATACGTCTACCACACTTACAACATCTTCAAAAGTGCCCAAAATACATGTTCAAAATCCTGTTTTGGAAACTAATGGGAAAACACCAGCTCAATAATTGCCCAATCCGATGGTGTGATGTGAGCCGACATGACAAGTTTGCATGCTATTATAGACAGTGGCTCGCGTTCTAGAAGCCAATGCAGGCAGCCACGCAACGTCGTGCACCCAGCAGCGCCGTCCCTCTGCTCCCATCGTGTCACTCCACTCTACCATATTGCGTGTCACACCACATAGGACCCATGCAACCACGCATATCACGCGCGCGCGCACACATGCGCGTCGATACCCACACCATACTCACTACACGCACACGTGTGCATGCGTATCCATACACACACTACACGCACACACACGTTTGCGCATCTATACATGCATTGGAGAATAGATTGGAGAGACTTTTGCTCTTTTATTCCGCGGGAACGTGTAATACCATTGAAGTTGCACGCATATGTGTAGTGCCTATAGCAACATAGGAATAAATCTTTAAAAGCCCACCAGAATTCATCCCACCGATGATCGAACCCGCAACCTCCTCTAGAGGCCAGTGCTACTGACGTCCTGCTGACCACTCGGTCAAGATGACAGTTGTTTGTGCTATATCGGGTTAGTTGAAATAATTTCCAAGAACGGGATACGTGTATCTTTATTTGCGGTTACATAAATGGCATTTCACAAGTAATGACGTGTGATTTAGTATATCGTGTTTTGCTATCCATATTAGAACGATCCATGATAATAATGCAATGAATGTTTATCATCGTATATGCATGGAGTCTCTCTGTATACCCCTAGTGCCCTCAAACAAACACATCGGCACTTCGCCACCTTATTTTCCCCTCTATCCACCACCTGGTCTCTTCTCCTTCTCCCTACAGCTCTAGCCTAAGACCCTATTTGGCACAGGCAGATCTAGGCTAGATCTGTAATATAATTTGAAGGCTAAAATAAAATGGTTTAAATATCTATATTAATTCCTGAAATTATGAATAAAATGATTTATCTAAATTCTCCTTATGTACCTACAATTTTAATTCCAGAAATTTAAAGCTGTGAAAAGTTAGCTATAACTGATCCAATTTTTTCTCAAACTGGAACCCAAAATGCCCACCTCCAATCTTCTGTGTCCTAGTTCATCATCGGAAGGGTCCATCGTCGCCCTTGCGACCTCGCATTGAAGTCCATCAATAATCTCCATCATCAAGACTGGAAGGTCTAGGAACCTCAAATTTGACACATGCATAGGTCAAAGGTAAATGAGGATGAGGAGGTTACATTTCAAGCCTCCTCATCAATGATATGAAGAAGAATTCTATCATCTACATACAAGCCACATCCAGTAAGAATCTTGTTCGGACCTTTTCCCCTTCTCCCATTTATTAATACATGAGAAAGCATGACCTCCTTCTTTTGTTCAGATGCCACCAGCTCCCTCCATGCTAATCTCAGGTTGTCCCCCCACCCTTCCACCACCGGCACCGCCGAACCCAGCAGGCGCAACTAGGCATCGCTTCATGCGAATTTCCACCTGTTGCACCAAGGAAGCCAACCGAAACCATCCACCAGCGCATCACTAGAAATAAAACATCCCACATGAGGAGCAGCGCTCGAAGAGAGATAAAGTAGCATGGAATCCTACATTGCTGATGTCATCCACATGCAAGAAGATTTGCAACTAAAAAGACATAAATCTTTAACCAAGCATCTAAAGTAAATTTTGATCACATTATAATATTTGTTACATCAAGATCTTCAAAACAAGACCATACTTAATTATATTTGAAATATATTTATTTTACGAACACTGTTTTATTAAGGTAGAACATTTTCTAGTACCACGAACAATAGGAACAAATGATTCTCACAGACGAACAAAATATATATGCATAATGAACACGTTAGTTGTAGAGAAAAAAAGAAAATAAAAAAGAAATAAAAATCATATTAATATAAATAAAAAGGAATAAAAGAGAAGAGAAGAAAAATAGAACGGGAGAAGAAGAAAATAAGAAAGAAATATAATGAATTAGAAATGTAGAGGTGAAAATAAAATAGGCAAGAAATAAATACAAAATGAAAGAGAATAAATAAGAAAAAAAGGAAAAACCATATTAATGGGCTAAACTTCAACAGATCAGCCTACAAAGTTGGAGAAATGGGCCGCACTCAACTATATAGGCCGCGCACAACATCCCTTCTAAATGGCCCAAAAGTGGTAAATAAGCCAATTCATACCTCCAGCGTTGCTCAAGCGATATTTATCCATCACATATACCACATATAGCCTCCCGCAAACCCAACGGCATCTCCCAACAAGAAAGAACTTTAGGTCTTTAGCCGAGGGACCCATCTGATAACGACCGAAGGATCCTCTTGCCCAATAATCATATGCACGACTTGTAACGTTTGGCTCGTCCCTACCCTATTGGGGCATGCGCACCATAGGGAGTTAAAATTCGAAGGGCCCGAGTTGGGCCGACTTAAGTACCCTATTTATAATTTTTTACACGGCCAATTTCATTTAGGCACCAGCCTACAGCCCAACCATTAAGCAAGAAAACATGTACGTCGCTTCTCCCAGGAGCCGACGTGTCAGACGTTGGACATGGCTTCGCTGCACTTGCTGTGCGACCGGCCTCCACCGGCAGCGCCCAGTCTGAAGCCGGAGCCACTCGCTGGTGGTCACGCGCCGCAACGCTGCCCCTTCCATTCTCTTTCCTCCTTATCTATTTCTTCATTCCTCCTCCCATCCTCCCGCCGCCGCCATTTTTATTCTTCCTCATGAGGCACGAGCACACCGCTGCCCCCACCACCACCCCCACAGCCCACCTAGCTCTCATGCGACGGTGCCACCCATGGCGCCACAGCCGCCCGTCACGCTCCTGCTGGCCACTCCTACCGGCTGCGTCCGGCGGCAACCTCGCCACCGATTAAGCCGTCCACCAACTACCCCCGCCACCTCCACCCAGCCCTTCCAAACAAATCTGATGTTCTCCACCCTACTCAGGTTGGCGGCGCCCTCTTGCCACCCAGCAACCGGCCATCTAGAGGTAATTGGGGGGTAAAAATGATATTTTCCCTCTAAGGTCCTAAAGATTAGTAGTCCATCCAAACAGCCCTGTACTAAGGTCCTGTTTGGATACACCCTCCTAAAGATTAGGAGTCCACTTATAGGACACTTTTAGGACTTGTGCATCCAAACATAGGTCCTAAAAGTGCACTCCTAAACTTTAGGAGGGCCATTTTCATTAGGAGGGCCAAAGGGTACTAATGGATCCTATTTCTCCTAAAAGTGGTTCTCAGGTCCCCTTTACCCCTATTGCCCTCGCATGCATTAATGACGTGAACAGTGTAGGGGTAGTTTAGAGGAGTAATTGGGGGTAAAAATGATATTTTCCCTCTAAGGGTCTTTAGTAGTCCATTCAAACAGCCCTATACTAAACTTTAGGACTAGCAATTTGAGGGTTCTAAACTTTAGTACACTACTAAACTTTAGGAGTTTGTATCCAAACAGGGTCTAAACTTTAGGACTAGCAATTTAAGGGTCCTAAACTTTAGTATACTAGTAAACTTTAGGAGTTTGTATCGAAACAGGACCTTAACTTCTGTCCTACTATTTGATATTATTCTTAGTCTTTTCATCCAAACAATATTAAGTGTCATGTGGAAAGACCGATTTGCACCTAAGATCTGCTCGTAGCAATCAACATTATGCACGTAAAAAAATATTCCACATATTCTACATTAGTAACATGTTCATATAAGGCATAAACACAGTGCTATGAGTGTCCTGTCATCCTAATTCTAGTCAAGGCCTCAAGGGCAAATCCATCTTTGCCCATGGCAGTTAAAGGCCTTTGGCCGAAAAACTAATAGCAGTCTCAAACAGAAGATAAAAGTCAAAAGGTGATGTCAGGTAATTACAAAGGAACAAATTTTAGGACCATATAATAAACCACTCTATATCTCAGTATGAAATAAGCAATTTCCTCGTTATCATTAGGGCAATACCTTCAGCGCATCACAGATCACCACAAACCGCATCGGTCACCACGATTCACGGCAACGGCATAAGTGCAAGTGCACGCATCAAAAGGTCAGCACACCACTATAATACAGATTTCAAAATTTTCCTTTTGTTACTTAATTATTTTATTGAAAATCGTATTTGATGAGTGTATATGTGCATGAGTTTTGAGCACATCCGTTATTTGTTTTTTCATCTTTTGTGCACATATGCATTAAGTTGATCTAGTGTTCCAACTTGTAAGCATGTTTTCTACAAATCAAGTTAGAAAAATATGATTAAAGAGTAAAAGAAATAATGAATATTAAACGGATGATGCTTCTAAAGTGAAGATTATGTAGCATTCAAGAGTTTAAATCGTGTGCTCAAGCATCAGGTATGATTCAAGGGTATATATGTTCCTATTGTATACCCTCCCTCTACAAATATACAAAGATTCTGAGTTTGCAGTAAGTTAAGCTATTTTAAATTTGATTCCATTTACATAGAAGGGTATTAACATCTACGCATCAAAACAGTAAACTATAAAAAAATAGATTATCTATTGATGCTTATACTATATGGTAAATATGATTGTTTGTTCTATAAATTGTCACATTTGAAATAGTATGATTTTAGCATGTTTATGGTATTTATTAGGTTTTGATCCAATTTAGAATTAGGCTCCGCCGCTCTGGCCTGGATTGTTTCCGGACTGCCCGCACTTAGACACGATTATGGGCCAATATCCAGCCCTAACCCTACTCCAGTCCTATACAATTAATACTCAGCTCAACCTTTATCCAGTCCTCTAATAGTACCCCGTCCTTTAGGGGATATTTGGATACCCGCTACTAAACTTTAGCACCGGTCACATTGGATATTTGGATACTAATTAGGAGTATTAAACATAATCTAATTATAAAACTAATTGCACAGATAGAGTCTAATTCGCGAGACGAATCTATTAAATCTAATTAGTCCATGATTTGATAATATGGTGCTTCAGTAACCAATTGCTAATGATGGATTAATTAGCCTTAATAGATTTGTCTCGCTAATTAGACTCCATCTGTGCAATTAGTTTTGTAATTAGTTCATGTTTAGTCCTTCTAATTAGCATCCGACATCCAATATGACACTGCTAAAGTTTAGCACCTCGTATCCCCTTAACTAACATCCTCCCGATCCTTTTAACTTCTCTATCCACGTGCCCAGCTCTTACTCCCAATTCACAGGCTGATTCGAGTCATATCAAAAATCCGGCCTGTGCCAATCCTTTGAGGTAAGGCTCGATCCAATCCAACTTTTTCTTCAAAGAGCCTGTAATGAGCTCGAAATTATTAGCCCATGAATCTGATGGCCCAATTGACGTAAAATTTGGACCTCAAGCTTCTGCATTGAACAACACAGAGAACCTGGGAGATCAGCTTAACTCCAGTGTAGGCTTCAAATCGGCTCGCGAGTGGTGCAAGGCATACCAGTCAATTTGATCTGAAAATTGACAAGGTAAATAATAAATTCCTGAGCCGACCGGCGGCGAACCCTTTCGAACTCATGGATAGACCTTATTAGAATAAACACCACAACGAATAGATGTTTAATGTAAGCATGCGGTGTAAATAAATAAAACATTAATGGCATGTGCCATCGGCTATATGAGCTGACGGGCTAAGATAAAGCATTGTAACACAATAGTCATAGAAGAAGCCCTTGTCAACCATGCGCACATCAGATAGATTAATAGATCTAGTCAATATCTTGATAAGTGTAATTGAAGTTAGACAAGGTAACACGAATGAGAGGGCATTGACATCAATCTATTAACTTAAAAGATTAGAATATAGTGAACAAGGACCTCTTACCTACTGCTTACAAGTTAATTAAGCCAATAAAACCTAATCAATGTCATGATCGTGTAATTGAACTTAGACAAGGTAACACGGTGAGAGGATATTAATTTTGGCCCATTAACTCAACTAGACAAGCTCACAACAGCAAAACCTCGTACGCACCCCTATCGGCTCAATGACATCATCATGCTTCCGTGAGATACGGATATGACCCGACCGAAGCATCGGCTCTTAATAATAGCGTGCTGACATCAGAGGCCTGACGGTTAGCAATACGAAGGGCAGAGGTAAAGATCTATCGGACCTAGCATATATAAAGCAGTAAAAGTATGCAAGATCTAACCAGCCGATACGATCTGATAACTGTGAATATTTAAATAAGGCAAGGGAACCGATGAAGGCAACCTAACTAGATCTAAGCCGTTCGATAACTGTGAGCGCTTAGAAACAACCAAGGAGCCGATAAAGACAACCTAGATAGATCTAAGCAGAATAATGGACATAGCGTAGGAACTTCTACATGCAATCTAAGATAACTCGATAACTAGCCATACAACAATATCAGAATATAAGACTTAACTTAGAAAGTTCTGATAGAGGTCGTAATGATTGGGAGACGGAACTTACAAGATCGTCGAATCTACTCTACTCCTACTCCTAAGGTTTTGACAGCAGGGCGCCGAAAGGTTGTATTGATTGATTGATGATTATTCATTACAAAACTCATGGGTTTATATTTATACCTGGAGCAAGCTAAAATCCTAGTCGAATACGATATGAGTTTACAACTATTTCTAAAAACTATTAAAGATAAATCTCCACGTTTTTCCTTATTCGGTGGAGTCGATTTCGCCTCGGATCGGGCCTGCCTAGTTTTCCATCGGGTTCTGGAACCCTGATCAACTGCGGTCATTCTTGGTCAGCACGGCTTCATCGGCGGCTCTTTTTTCTCTCCTTCATCAGTTGTCAGAATCTTATCCACAGCAATTGACTTTGATCAAACACCGGTGTCAACAAGGCCGCAAAGTCCTAGAATTTTTTTCATGACCCTTTACTAGGCCTAGGTGCGGTTACTTGGCAGATGTGCAGCCGAGTCCAGGGTTCGCTGCGGTTAAACACCAATTGAGCTCCCGTGCCCCGCCACGACGCCCACCGGCGTTTCGGACTTCTGCTGGCCTCGCCTCGCGCCACGCCATGTCGGTCACTTGCCGTGTTTACTTCTCCGTGCGTTACGGCGGCGTGCTAGCTAGATTTTCTTTCCCTGGCTAAGCGCCTCGTCATCCGCATGCTGGCGGTTTCCAGTGGGCAGTTGGGATTGCGCGACTGCTAGCGGTGGCGGTGGGGATTGCGCGCCCGCGTGGCGTTCGGCGGCGGACGCCACCGTTCAGCAAGTGTCCAGCCGTGCGCGGGGGCGTTGGGCTTCTCCTGCCGGACCTCGGCCGCTTCCTCGATCGTCAAACAAGTCACGATATCCCCGCGTTCAATATCTGAGCTACCTGATGTTGTCCGGCGCGGCTTGCTTGCGTCGTCGGTGGTGGGTGCTCCATCGGTGGGAACGCACAATGCGATTGTCTTTCATGCCAGCAGTGGCCACAAACCAACCACCTGGATCCGTGATAAATTCTCTCTCGGTAAAAAATGAAGTGGTGAACGGGATATTGTCAAGTGGACTACTGAACGGATACGCAAACTTGGTAATCAGGACTCGAAAAAATGGAACGTGCGAGAGCTTAAAGAGTTATTTGAGAGTGCTAGGATAAGGATTATTCTAAAAAAAATCTAAGTATGAGATGCATTTGTACGTGCAAGGTGTTCATGAGCAATGATGTGTGGCTCAATATGCCGTCCGCTGCCATCCATACCAGAAAGTCACGAGAATGACGCTATATTCTCTATGAATGTTTATATCCGTATATGCTCTTGACTCCCAATATAACCCCAAGGGATGTCGGAACAAATGTATTGATGCCTCATTTCCCCTCTATCCGCAACCTCGCCTTTTCCCCTTCGCGCTGCAACCTTAGATCCCACTTCACCTCCAGTCTACTATGTCCTAGTTCATCATCACTATTGCAACCTCACATTGAAATCCATCAACATCCATCTTCAGGAATGCAGAAGGGCTATGAACCTCAAAGTCGACAACACAAAGAATCTTATCCGAACCCTTTTTTCGATTTACTTAATTATTTATGTAGGGATGGAATTCTGCATATCCATATCTCGGTTAGTTGATGGATTGAGATTTACATCCATCAAATAGAAATATGGGAAAGCACAAGTGTACAACCCCCTTCTCTCGTTTATTAGGGGATTGCACGCAAGCCCGATTAGATCAGGAATAATATATGGTGGTTTTCACACCAAATAGAAACATGGCAAGAACCTGATTGGCTAGGTGATTAATTATTTTTACATGACAAATGCATAATCCGCTGCTCTCGTTCCGATGGCGTCGCCATGTTGGTCCGCCACCACCTGCCCCCTCCACCCTAATCCGATGATCAGAGCTTCAACATTTGGCTACCTTCGACACTTTCCAAACTCTATTTCAACATTTTAAGCCAATTGATTCAACATTTATCAAATCCCATATCAAGATTTTGAAATAAATCATCATCTTCTCCAACAATGTTAGGCACGACGAAACGCATGCGGAGGTGAGGCTGCGCCGCGGCGGAGCGTGATGAGGGCAGGGCCGCATGGCTGTGGGCGCGGCGGGGAGGGGATGAGTTGCGGCAGCTGCGTAGTGTGGGGACGGAGCTCGGTGACGGGACGACGTGGTGGCGAAGCACGGCAGGGCGATGCGCAGCGGTGGGTGCATCGAGGATCCACGGCAGTTGCAGTAGGTGGTGTAGCAGCGCGAGCTAGGGTTACGGTGGGAGGGAGAAAGACACTAGAAATCATGCAGCCCACACGAACCGCACGAATCTTAAATATTGGAATATATAGCTTTCGGACGGTATATGGTTGTCTCCTCCACCCACATGTAGCACGTGCGACCACGTAGAAGCCTCAAAATTCGAAGGGGTCTAAGTTGGGCCGACATAAGTACCCTGGTTATAATTTTTTACAAGCCCAAGTTCAATTAGGCACCTGCCCACAGCCCAACCATTGAGCAGGTCCATCAGAGGGTCCTCCAGAAGTCAGACAGGGTCACTGAACAAATCACACGGTTTAGGGCACGTACAACGGTCGTGGCAGCCGTCGTCTCACGACGGAAGTTTTGCAAAATCCCCCTCGCTTCACTGCAGTAACTGAAGAGAGAGAGGGAAGCCGTCGCGTGGGGAGACGACGGCAAGCGCTCGTGCTCCCAAGCGAAGAAGACGGTTGGTTGCGCGTTGTACGGAGCGTCGCCTCCTCGTCAACACCGGCTGGCATGCAAACATTTAATGATTTGTTGACAGCCAAAACAGCTATCTGTGGGTTGTACAAGCTGTCTATTTAGCCATCTATGTTGTAAATTCCAAGAACTTAGAGACAGCAGCTGTCTCACTGTTGTACATGCCCTTAGGTACCGTTCGAGCTCGCGTGCCTCCAAACCAGCCACGCCGCCCTCTCGCTCCTTTCGGCTAGCCTCGCCTTTCGCCACGCCATTGTCCATCGCTTGCCGTGTCAGTTTGCTTCGAGCGTTACGGCCGCAGGCGAGCCTTTCTTTCCCTGGCTCGCGCCTCGTTATGCGGTGGGGACTGCGTGCCCGCGTGGTGTTCGGCGGCGAACGCCACAGTTCCACAAGTGTCCAGCCGCGCTTGGCGTTGGGCTGCTCCTGCCCGGTGCCCGGTCGCTTCCTCGAGTCAAACCATAGCGTGACGATATCCCCGTTCGACATCTAGTCTAGCTAGTAGATGGATGTTGTCCGGCGCGGCTTATTGCTTCCGTCGTCAGTGGTGGGCTGGTGGCCTGGTGGGTGCTCGATCGGTGGCAACGCAATGCATGACGGCAGCAGTCCCGCACTAATTAAGCAACCACCCCGTGATAAATTCTCTTGGTAAAAACTGAAGTGGTGAATGGGAGATATTTTCAAGTGGACACTAATGGACGGATGCGTAACTAACTTGTTTACAAGGGTTGTAAAAAATGGAACGTGCGATGAAAGAGTTGTTTGAGAGTGCTACGGTGAATTAGGAGAGGGAAAAAAGTCCAAGTATGAGATGTGTGTACCTTTATTTGTGGTTGCGTACACGGCGTTCCACGAGTGGTGACGTGAGTGGTGACGTGTGGTCCAGTAATCCGAAAGCTGCCATCCACGCCAGCGCGAGTCACGAGACCGACGCTACGAATGTTTATGTTCGTATAAGTATACGACTTTTAGTTCCTATATATATCCTCTAGCATCCCTGAACAAACGCATCGGTGCCGCATTTCCCCTCTCTCCGTCATCTCGCCTCTTCCCCTTCTCCCAACAACCCTAGCCTAAATCAACCAGATCCCACTTCACATCCAATCCTTTGTGGCCGAGTTCATCGCCGTTGCAACCTCGCGATTGAATCTGTCGACCTCTATCTCTACTTATTGGAATATATAGAGGACTAACTCTATAATCTCCAGGACCGCAAAAAGGATATTAGGAACCTCAAATTCGACAGCACGCATAGGCCAAACCTCTACGAGGATGAGTAAAGTTAAATTTCAAGCCTCGTCGACAACATGAAGAAGCATCGTATCATCTACAAGTCAAATCGGGTAAGAACCTTGCTCGAACCTTTTTCCTATTTACTTATTTTGGGATGGATTTCTATATATCTAGATCTTGGTTAGTAGATTTATTGTGGTTTTTCATCCAACAAACACTACTGTAGAACATACCTTTCGTACCGGTGAGTAACCCCTTTTAGTACCGAGCGTCTGATCAGTATCGCTTGTTCGGTACTAACTGCCACGCATCGTCACAAGTCACAAGTCACAAGTCACGCGAATTTCACACGTAATAAGCGCGTGCAAGGTCCGTGGGATTCGAACCCACGACCTTAAGTCTTACGCGAACTTTCCTTACCATCTCACATACATAGGACATGTGATGGAGTTAGATATGCTTTCCTTTTGAAGTAACCTGTGCCGGTTGGTGTTATTACCCGGTAGTAAATGGTACTCCACGAGATACTAGTGTTATTGCCCGGTACTAAAGGGTCCATGCTAGTACCGGTTGGTGTTATTGTCCAGTACTAAAAGGCCTCCGAGGACCAAAAATATCTACCCGGTACTAATTTTGTGCGTTAGTACCAGACGAAAAGCCGTCCCGTACTAACGTCAAGAACGAATGCTCATATTTCTAGTAGTGAAATAGAAACATGTGAAACTATGGCCCTCGTCTCTCGTTTATTAGAGGATTGCACAAAGCCTATGATTAGGTCAGGGAACAAGGGAAAAAGGAAAAGTTATGGTTTAATATCATGCGTGATTTTTGCACTTCTCAATCGTTGTTGGTAACAAAAGATCTAGCTTTCAAATTTTATTTGGGGAAAGCTAGCTATACCACGCTTGAGCATTTTTCATCTCCCCCACGTCCAAATTTAATTTTCGCTCATACAGCTTTCCCATCTTCAAATCCGGCGAGCTCCGGAGAGAGCTTTTTAGGGTTCAGGGGGTACCTATATCCGATGGACCTAGAGAAAGATCCAGGGGGTAGGGTAGCAGGCGGTGGTCGCAATCGAGATGGCAATGAGGCGGGCTGGGGTGGTGGGGGTGCCGCCAGACGGAGTGGTGACATATTCCTGGTTGGGTTGTGGAGGTGGTGGGGGTGTCGAGATTTGATCTGTTAGCGACGAGGCTGGTGGACGGGGCGGCGGAGGCATCGCTGGAGCGGGGGCAGTGGGGGCTGCCAGGGTATCTCGTGACTTGGGCGGCGATGCTCGCGACTTGCAACGAGACATGATAGGGTGGAGCGTAGGGGACGAGATGAGGGGGACGAAGTTCATCACAACTGTACGTTTTAAATCCAGTGGCTACAAAATTCAAGTGCAGGTTGACCCTCCAACACTTAAGTATTAAATCGACGGTCTCGTTTATTTCTTAGGAAAAGGTTCTTCTCCCATTTTCAACTGAACATGCGCATAGAGCTACAGATTTGAAGCCTATGATCATGCAGCAGACGAGTCCGTGAAATTATCCCCGACCATGGACTGGTCGGGCTCGACGGCCAGTGCCGGCAGGTGGGGCAGCTCGCGGCGGTTAGGGGCGGCGGGAGCCGAGCCTGACTCCGTGCTGCTCAGTTCGCTACTCGAAGTATCGGGGACCGGATCGTTGAGATCGGGTACGCCCGGCACGAAAGCCACCGCGTAGAGTCCACCGCCAGTGGCGGCGGAGCCTGGACGGTAGTGTAGCCGCATGTACTGTGGCGCCGCCTCGCGCCGGAACGCGAACACCGGCGGTGCGACGCGCTCCTGGTGCTGTGCCGCGGCGCCCGCTGGCGCAGGCACCCAGCAGCGGATCAGCGGCGCCTGACGCCGAGGCGCCTGCTGCTGCTGGCGCGCGGGCTCCGCAGCACGCCTTGCCCGCGCGAGATCCGCTGCAATGACCTCCCTCGCCGCTGGCGCCGCCGAGAGCTCGGGGAAGTTGGGCCTCGCCCAGCGCCCAAGAACGCTCCTCGCGGCGGCGTCGTAGGCGTACGCGGCCTCCACGGCAGTCCCGTACGAGCCGAGCCGGATGGCCTTCTTCAAGAACGGGTTCCAGATCGTGGCGGCGTACCTCCTGCCACGCATCTGCACGCCGCGGTACCTCGTCGCCGGCTGCACGGCCGCCTCGCGCGCCGCCCGGCCGTCGGCCCTCGCCGCCGCCGCCGCCTGCCTCGCCAGCTCGACAACTCTGCCCGGCCCCGGCATCCTCGACCGGAGCGCTAGCTATCTGCCTATCTCTCGCCTCTCGATCGACCGAGATCGCGGTGCCGCCTACCGCTGAATGCCTGCGGTTTAAGTTCTCAGTTCGAGCTCGCATGCCTCCAAACCAGCCACGCCGACCGCTCGCAGCCTCGCACCTTTCGCCTGGCCACGTCGATCGCTTGCCGTGTTTGCTTCGAGCGTTACGGCGGCGAGCGCGAGCTTTTCTTTCCCTGGCTCGCCCTCGTTATGCTGTGGGGACTGCGCGAACGCGTGGCGTTCGGCGGCGGACGCCACAGTTCAGCAAGTGTCCAGCCGCGCGCGCGGGCGTTGTGGGCTGCTCCTGCCGGACCTCGGCCGCTTCCTCGATCGTCAAACAAGTGACGATATCCCCGTGTTCAATACTACCTCTGAGCTACGAGATGTTGTCAGGTGCGCGGCTTGCTTGCGTCGGTGGTGGGTGTTCGATCGGTGGCAACGCAACAATGTGATTGTCTTAATTTGCATGACACGGCAGTCCCGCACCAAGAAACTACTGAACTACCCCCGTGATAAATTGTCTTAGTAAAAAAGATGAACTGGTAAACGAGATATTTTGTCAAGTAATGGACGGATGAGCAAATGACTTGGTAATAAGGTTTGGAAAAAAATTGGAAATTTTAAGAGATGAGAGAGAGATGTTTGAGAGGGCTAGGGTTGGGAGAAAGAAATTCCAAGCATTAGATATGCCTATCTTTATTTGCGGCTGCATAAATGACGTTTCAAGAGTGCTGACGTATGGGGCGGGATGTCGTGTGTTGCGTGTCATCCATGTCACGTCCATATCAGAGCAAGTCACGAGAATGATGCTACGAATGTTTATGTCCGTATACGGCCTTTAGTCCCTATATATACCCCTAGCGGCCTCCGAACGAACGCATCGACACATCATTCCCCTCACTCCGCCGCCTCGCCTCTTCCCCTTTCCGCTACATCCCTAGCCTAAATCAATCAAATCCAACTTCACTTCCAATACTTTTATATCCTGGTGGAATCCATCGACCTTCGTCACTACTTATTGAAATATATATGACTAACTATATCATCTACAGGACCGCAAAAGGGCTAGGAATCTCAAATTCGACAGCACACATGGGCCAAAGCTATATGAGGGTGAGGAAGGTTAAATTTCGAGCATCATCGACAACACGAAGAAAAGCGTCATATCATATCGTCTACAAGCCAGATATGGTAAGAACCTTGCTCAAACTTTTTCCAGCCGATTTACTTATTTGGGGATGAATTTCTTTATATCTAGATATTGGTTAGTTGATTTATTGTGATTATCATCCACCAAATAGAAACATGTCAAAGCACGGCCCCTTTCTCTCGTTTATTAGATGTTTGCACACAGGCTCTTATTAGGTTGGGGAACAAGGGAAAAGGAAATGTTATGGTTTAATTTCATGCTTGATTTTTTGCAATTCTGACCGTTGTTGGTAACAAAAGATCTAGCTTTCCATTTTTATTTCTTAGGAAAGGATTCAATTCTCCACTGTTTAAGTGGACACAGACGTAGAGCCAACAGATTTGAAGACAATAATCACTTGCTCTACCTCTAAGAACAAACCATGAATCGGTTTCTTGTCCAGGTTTCTTAAGGCCTCGTTTGGCACGGCTTTAGCTCATGAAAAAACAGCTCTGGCTCTAGCTCCTATGGAAAAGCAACTTTTTCTAGCTCTGGCTTATTCTGTACGAAAACGTTTGGCAAAACAGCTTCTCCTAGCTTTTTGAATGTAAAGAAGATGTCAAATGTCCAAAATACCCTTATATTTTTTTCTCTCTTTTCTTTTTCTTTTTTATCTTCATTTTCTTTTTCTTTTTCTTTCCTTTTTTATTTCTCTTTCCTCCCCCCTCTTTTCTTTTCCCCTCCTCTCCCTCCTCTCTCCTCATCCTAGGCCCACCGCCCCTCCTCTCTCCTTATCCGATCCCAGCCGCCCCCTCCTCCCTCCCGGACTCTCCCTCCCGGCGGTCATGCCCCCACGCCGTGGCCCCGCACGAGCGCGTGCACCTGGCGGACAGGGTGCAGGCGGGGCACGGCGCAGGGAGGCAGTGAGGCGCAGCGCAGGAAGGCGGCAGGGCGCGGCGCAGGAGGCCGCCGGCGCGGCGCAAGGAGCCGGAGGGGCGCGGCGCAGGGAGGCAGCTGCCAGCATGCGTGCGCCAGGGAGGAGAGCAGCCGGGGAGAAGGATGAAAAATCATGTATGTGGATGGGGAGAAACCGTGGGAAGCCATTTTTTGCGGCGAATCCCGTCCAGTTGTTTTGGCCAGTGGCTTTGTGCGGCTCACGGGTTGAAGCCGTTTTCATTTGAGGCATTTGGTACAGCTTGTGCAAAAGCTGCTGCAAGAGCCGGTGGGAGAGCCGTGCCAAAGGGGGCGCTAAGTTTCCTCCTCCCCTTGTGCCAAACAAAATAAAACCGGTAACTTCTTAATTCGGGAGAACAAAAGGTAGCAGCAACTGCCGTCAAAAGAAAAGCTGCTAAAACGCAATGAAGATATATATTGTGTGGAATAAATGGCTGCTAAAATGCCAAACAAAAAGCTGCTAAAATGCAATGGAGAAGATATTGTGCGGAAAAATGACTGCTAATAAAAAACATTTGGACTACGGTACTAGCACATGAAAATAACATGCTAAGATAGTGGTCTGCAGTTAGTTTTTTCTTTTTTCTTTTACTGCAACTGTGTTTATGTTTGCAATTAGTTTTGTAGGCAGACTAGGGAAACTGAAACGAGGTTACAAGTAGTTTCACGATCAAGAGACCAACCCATGTTGTTACATTTCATGATCAAGAGACCAAACACATACGGTGAGTCGGTGACATTTCACGATCAGGAGACCAATACAAGTCCAAGTAAATAGAAATCATACTTTATGAATATATATAGACGATAAATAACATAACATATTGCGACATTTCATGGTCAGAAGACGAACACAAGTCTGATAAATAGAAGCATTACATTATACATAGACGGTAAACTAAATAGGATACATATCGTCGAAGAAACCTAATGGAAATGGCAATTGCGCTGTGCCCACAGTTCACAAGTAGTCATGCTCGCCAACTTCGCTATGGCACGCGGTCACTGCCTCCTTAGTCCTTACCACACCCAGCCGAACGTAGGCGCAGCAGGCAAGGATGCACCGTCGACGTAAGTGAAGTTATCCCCGACCACGGACTGGTCGGGCTCCATGGCCATTGCCGACGGGTTGGGCAGCTCGCGGCGGTTAGGGGCCGCGGCAGCCAAGCCGGGCTTCGTGCTACTCAGTGCGCTGCTTGCCGGAGCGTTGGGCATTGGCTCGTTGAGATCGTGCACGCCCAGCACGAAAGGCGTGGCGTAGAGTTCACCCCCGATGGCTGCGGAAAATGGACGGTAGTGGACCCGATAGACCTGTGGTGTCACCTCGCGCTGGAACGGGAACGCCGGCGGCGCGGCGCCAGCCGGCTCAGGAGCCCAGCAGCGGATGAGCAGCGCCTGACGTCGAAGAGCCGGCTGCTGCTGGTGTGCGGGCTCCGGAGCGCGTCTCATCCGCGTGAGATCCACCGCGGCGACCTCCCTTGCCGCCGGCGAGAGCTCGGGGAAGTTGAGCCTGGCCCAGTGCCTAATCACACTCCTCGCCGCGGCGTCGTAGGCGTACGCGGCCTCCGCGGGAGTCCCGTACGAGCTGAGCCAGATCACCTTCTTCACGAACGGGTTCAAGAGCGTGGCGGCGTACCTCCTGCCGTACTTCTGCACGCCATGGTACCTCATCACCGGCAGCTCGGCTACCTCCCGCGCCGCACGGACATCGTCCCTCGCTGCCGCCTGCCTCGCCAGCTCGACAGCGCTGCCCGATATCCTCGACAAGGAATGGTAGCTATAGCTCTCGATCGATCGAGGTCGCCGCGCCGCCTTGCGCAGGCAGGGGTCGAGCGGTAGGCGCTGTAGATCGAGAGCTTGCTAGCATTCCGATCGAGCATGCCAGGCAGCATTGTCGATCTAGCAAGGCAGGCGACTGTGCCGGCGAGGGCTGATGGCTGTCCGGCACAGGAGGCGGCCGTGCTACCGGAGCGGAGGTACCGCGACGTGCGGAAGCGCGGCAGGATATACGCCACTACGCTCTGGAACCCGTACATGAAGAAGGAGATTTGGCTCGACTCGTACAGGACATCCTTGGAGGCCGCGTACGCTTACGCCGCTACCGCGAGGAGCGTGCTGTCGGGCATACTCCCCAGGCCCACGAGTAGGCCTTGGACGGCCCACTAAGGGATGTACTCGAACAATATCAGAACAAGGATAGGCGTATCCTTCTCGGACTAGTCTTGTATGTTTATGGAAAACTACTCGGGCCAATACCGAGTAGAACTTTGTAATAGTACCCGACTAGGACTCAGACTTGTAACCCTGCCCTCCTGCGTATATAAGGCCGGGCAGGAACCCCCCTCAGGACAACTCCAATTTATCAATCCCCAAGATCAATACAAACTAACACACAAGATGTAGGGTATTACGCGATCTAGCGGTCCGAACCTGTCTAAATCGTGTTCCTTACGTCACCATTGATTCCTTGATTCTCGACGACCCTTGCCGCATAAAAGACCACCTAGGGTACCCCCTAGGCTGGTTGCCGGTCTAAAACACCGACAGCTGGCGCGCCAGGTAGGGGCGCTCGTCGAGTTTCTCAGCATGAACTCAATGGTGAAAGTCATCATTAGGCCCGTCTTCTTCATCGAAGCCGGTGCCACCTTTCTTTTTGGATCCTAGCTTTGCGTCGCCGAAGGCTCGAGATCGTTCCGGCGCCAGATCGTCGACATTCACAAGAAGAAACCAGAAGATTTGACCAGAAAAAATCAAGATTTCAAAGTCAACGAGTTCGAGTTTGACTACGCGTCGGATTTGACTTCCCCTCGGACTACTCCGTTTCCCCGCTCAGGGGTCGGGCTCTGCCGACCCCAGGACTCAGGGTCGGGCGAAGCGAAGCCTCACTCGGGGTCGGGCAAGGCGGAGCTACCCTTCCAAAGGGTCGGGCTCCACCGACCCCAGGACTCAGGGTCGGGCGAAGCGAAGCCTCACTCGGGGTCGGGCAAGGCGGAGCTACCCTTCCAAAGGGTCGGGCTCCGCCGACCCCAGGACTCAGGGTCGGGCGAAGCGGAGCCTCACTCGGGGTCGGGCGAGGCGGAGCTACTCTTCCAAAGGGTCGGGCTCCACTGACCCCAGGACTCAGGGTCGGGCGAAGCGGAGCCTCACTCGGGGTCAGGCGAGGCGGAGCTACTCTTCCAAAGGGTCGGGCTCCGCCGACCCCAGGATTTAGGGTCGGACTCACCTCGGATTCAACGGCCCCAGTCAGCATCCAAATCGGTTTCGACTTCAACGCGGTTCCCGCACGAACTCCGCAACGCAACCAAAGTCCACCAAAGTTTTCTTGCTCAAACCCGAGTCGACCTCAGGCATGAAGATGTTGACTCCGACTCATCCTACTCACCAGAGATATCATTATCTGGTCCAGCCCAAGGGTTGGTAATAACTTCGACATCTCAAGACAGATTCGTCCACTGGCCGAGATTGCGACCATCTCTTCTCGACCGTGACTACGACTCACGCCTTGTCGCCCATATAGACAACCTACCATTTCAAGAAGGTGTTCCACTCACTTCCAACCGCGAAGAAAGTTACACAGAGATTGCAACATCAAGCTCCGGAAGCTACTACCCGGACAGGGAGGTACTTGTTATTACTCAGAATAACATCCCGGGTACTAGCCAGAACAGAACCCCCAGGCGATTAGCACAAGTCGACTACATCTCTGAAAATGAGTCTACAGCTGATGCCCCTCACAATGAAACTTCCGAACAACGCAACCAACGAAGGGCGCGCAATGCCACTCGAGCTGAGCGACGACAGTCGATGGCTACAAATATTCCTATTACAAATCTTGAACGGGCTTTCAACGCAGTCTAGGCTCAAGAGCACAATACTCCACTCGTGGCTATTGCTTCAATCAACCTTTTAACGATATTGATGCCTCAAGATAAGGATAACGCAGCCACAGCTCAACTTGTGCAGCGTGGCAACGGACTAATCGTACAACTCGCGGAGCAAGCTTACAAGCTACTCGACAAAGAATCACCAATCCCGTCCGTTCCTCGCATTACATCGCATCAAGACGGAAGCAGGGGGCTGCAGATAAAAATGTCGCCCCACGAAATGATGATGCAGTCAACCAACCCCGACAACACAGCCAAGGTCCAAGCAAGCATAAAGCTCCTACTCGACAGAAGGATGTGGGTGAAGTTAGCTGCACCAACTCGGTTAAAAGTATTCGCCCTACTCGGAAGGTCCGCGAGATGTCCAACTTCAGCGATCTACGAGAAATCCTCAACTGTCGGCGCGAACGAGAAGTCGACAGCTACAACCACTTTCCTGCTTTCACAAACTGGGTAATGAAAACAAAATTACCTGAAAAGTTCAAACCAACCGGCATTACCAAGTACGACGGCAAGCAAGACCCAGTTCAATGGCTACGCTATTACTCGCTAGCCGTCCAAGCAGCCGGGGGTAACAACGACACTAAAGTCATTCATTTCCCCCTATGCATGGAACCCGCACCACTGACTTGGCTCGAGTCACTCAAACCTAAGTCCATTGACTCTTGGGCAGACTTGACAAAGGCTTTTACCAACAACTTCGCCGGCTCCATGGCTAGACCAGGCAACAAGATCGACTTAAGACAAATTAAGCAGAAAGAGGGCGAGACCCTGCGCGACTATCTGCAACGGTTCTTCGAAAAGAAGGCTACTATAGTGGACATCTCCGAAGCAGACGTCATTGAGTGCTTCCAAAACGGACTCTATGATCGACGAACATACCAAGACTTCGGTGGCCGACGACCAGCCGATGTCAAAGAACTCAAACTCATGGTGCAACAGTGGGCCGATGAAGAGGAAAAAGAACATGAACGGTTCGGTTCCCACCGTAACCGCGGATGCGACAACATCCACAACAATGAAACAGATAAAACTCGGCATAACGATGCTCTGAACTCCTATCCGGGTAACCACAATCGCAAAAGGAAACCCGACAACACCGTTGCCACCATGACCAGCTCCGAAAAAAAGGGACATCGCAGAAACGACGAAGGACCAACCTTCACGGAGCTACTCAAAAAGCAGTGCCCATGGCACCCGACTAGCAAGCACTCCGCAATAGACTGTTACAGCATGTGCCGAGTCATGCAAGACTTACCCGTACCACCAACTCCTGAAGAGTACGCCAAAAACAGAGATAAGGGTAAAAACAAAGCCCGCAATGACGAAGATGAGGACGGCGATTTCCAACCAGCTTCAAAAACCGTCAACGTCATTTTTGGCGGCATTCCTGGCACTGCATCCAAGCGAGCTAACAAACTTGTACTCAGGGAGATCATGGCCATCGAGCCGACGGACCCCACATCACTAAAGTGGTCGGAAGTTCCAATTTCTTTCAGCAGAAAAGATCAATGGACAAAATTTTCAGAACCAGGCCATTTTCCACTAGTCCTGGATCCAGTCGTGGCAGGTTCAAAGTTAACAAAAGTACTCATCGACGGCGGGAGCGGCCTCAACGTTATCTTCGCCAAAACATTAAGGAAAATGTGCCTCGACATCACTGAAATGCTTACCCCAACGGATTCACCTTTCTACGGCATTGTGCCCGGAAACGCGGCCATACCACTGGGATAAGTTGTCCTTCCAGTCACCTTCGGAACTAAGGAACATTACCGCACTGAGTACATCAGATTCGAGGTCGCCGACTTCGAGACATCTTATCACGCCATACTCAGACGGCCAGCACTAGCCAAGTTTATGGCCATAGCATATTATGTCTACCTGGTACTCAAAATGCCAGGTCCTAAAGGAGAGCTCACGCTACGAGGAGATCTCCGGAGATCCTACGAATGCGACACCGAAGTCGTGGAAATTGCTGCGACTACTCAATCTCCTAGTCCCATGCAGCAAATCTTCACAGCCTCAAAAAAGCTTCATCCAACTGAACTTGAGATCCCGGAAATCAAGTCGGGATCCATGAAAGTGAAACCTGCCAGTGAGCAAGACTTCAAGTCAGTCGACCTCCAGACCGGTGATCCTTCCAAGACAGCCCTGATCGGAACAGGGCTAGATCCTAAATAGGAATTTGCGCTCGTCAGTTTCCTTCAGGCTAACCATGATATCTTCGCTTGGAAGCCAGCTGACATGCCAGGTGTGCCCAAGGAACTGATCGAGCATTCCCTCAACGTCGATCCCAAAGCTACTCCAAAACAGCAACGGCTACACCGGTTCGCTCAGGACAGACGAGAAGCAATCAAAAAAGAGTTAGCCAAGCTACTCACGGCAGGATTCATCAAGGAAGTCTTCCATCATGACTGGCTCGCCAATCCTGTGCTCGTTCGTAAGAAAAACAACGAATGGAGAATATGTGTCGACTACACCAACCTCAACAAACACTGCCCGAAAGATCCTTTTGGGCTACCCAAGATTAATCAAGTGGTTGACTCCACCGCCGGGTACGCCTTGCTATGCTTCCTCGATTGCTACTCCGGCTATCATCAGATAAGCCTCAAAGAGTAAGATCAAGCCAAAACAGCATTCATCACGCCCTTTGGAGCTTTCTGCTACAAAACAATATCCTTCGGACTAAAGAACGCAGGAGCAACTTATCAAAGGGCCATACAGATGTGCTTTGAAAAACAACTTCATCGCAATGTCGAAGCTTATGTCGACGACGTCGTCGTCAAAACAAGGAACCGGGAGGAACTCATTGCTGACTTGGAGGAAACTTTCTCCAGTCTCCGTGCTTTCCGATGGAAACTCAATCCTACTAAGTGTGTCTTTGGAGTACCTTCCGGCAAACTACTCGGGTTCATCATTAGCCATCGCGGCATTGAGGCCAACCCAGAGAAGATATCTACCATCACAAACATGCAGGCACCAGCCAGCATTAAGGATGTGCAGAAACTCACATGCTGCATGGCCGCTCTCAACCGGTTCATCTTCAGACTTGGAGAACGGGCACTACCCTTCTTCAAGCTTCTCAAACACCAGGACAAGTTCAAATGGACGGAAGAGGCAGATAAGGCATTAACACAACTCAAAGACTTTCTGTCAAAGCCTCCTGTACTCACCGCTCCCTCGCCGAACGAAGACTTGCTCCTATACATCTCCGCTACTACTCATGTCGTCAGCACGGCAATAGTAGTCGAAAGGTCTGAACCGGGCCACGCTTACAAGGTCCAACAACCTGTCTACTTCGTCAGCGAAGTATTCTCGGACTCCAAAACTCGGTATTCACCGATACAAAAGCTATTATACACTATTCTGCTCACCTCCCGGAAGCTGCGCCATTATTTCCAAGAGCACAACATCACAGTCATCTCCGACTTCCCGCTCGGCGAAATTCTCCATAACAGAGATGCCACGGGTAGAATCTCCAAATGGGCAGTTGAACTCGGTGCTCTCACTTTGAACTTCAAGCCAAGGACAGCCATCAAGTCTCAGGTTTTGGTCGACTTCATAGCTGAGTGGACCGAAAATCAAGTTCCAACTCCAGTCGAACGACCAGAACATTGGGTAATGTACTTCGACGGATCCCTCAAACTTGAAGGAGCCGGCGCAGGCATCTTACTCATCTCCCCCAAGGGAGACCAACTCAAGTACGTGCTACAGATATTCTGGGAAGTATCTAATAACGAAGCCGAGTACAAAGCACTGCTACACGGCCTTCACCTCGCAATCTCCCTCGACATCAAACGACTACTGGTGTACATTGACTCCCTCGTCGTCATAAACCAAGTCAATGACGAGTGGGACCGAAACAAGGACAACATGGATGCTTATTGCAAAGAAGTTCGTAAACTGGAAAACAAATTCTCCGGCTTGGAGTTCCATCACATCGTCCGCGACAACAACGTTGCCGCCGACGTTTTATCCAAAATGGGCTCAACTCGTGCAGAAGTTACAGCAGGAATTTTCGTACATGAACTACGCAAGCCGTCCATACCTGAACAGGTCACACTGCCAGTAGTCCCGACTACTGACGTCTCCCGAGAAATCATGATGATAGAGGTCGACTGGAGGACACCCTTCATCAACTACATCAAAGATCACCAGCTACCATCCGACAGGAATAAAGCTGAGCAAATCTCCCAACGCGTAAAGAATTACGTTCTAGTCGGAGACAAGCTCTACAGGAAAGGTGCATCATCTGGAGTACTCATGAAGTGCATCACCAGAGAAGATGGCCAAGAAATCCTAGAACAGATTCACAGAGAATCTGCGGCAACCACGCATCTTCAAGGACACTAGTTGGCAAGGCTTTCAGAGCGGGCTTCTACTAGCCAATGGCTTTGGCTGACGCCAAACAACTGGTTCAGAAATACAAAGGTTGTCAATTCTTCACAAAACAGCAACACGTGTCGGCCTACAAGCTAGTCACAATACCTCCAACATGGCCATTTGCCTGCTGGGGGCTTGACATGATTGGCCCGTTACCAACTGCGCCAGGAGGATTCAACAGAGTACTCATGGCAATCGACAAGTTCACCAAATGGATCGAGGTCAAACCGGTCACTTGCCCCAAGGCAGACCGAGTCCTCGACTTCTTGGATGAAATCGTACACCGCTATGGTTTTCCCAACAGGATTATCACAGATCTCGGGTCAAACTTCAATAATCACGACTTTTGGGAATATTGCGAGAACAGCGGCATCGACGTCCACTATGTCTCGGTTGCTCATCCGCGAGCCAACGGTCAAGTCGAGCGTGCTAATGGCATGATACTCGATGCTCTGAAGAAACGACTACATGACGTCGGCAACACCAAAGGCGACCGATGGCTCAAAGAGTTACCCAATACCTTGTGGGGCCTACGTACCCAACCATGCAAGACTACGGGACTATCACCCTATTTTCTGGTATATGGCTCGGAAGCCATATTACCCGCCGATATAATGTGGCAATCACCATCCGTTGAGCACTACGATGAAAAACTTGCAATAGAAACGTGGCGAACGGATATAGACAGTTTGGAAGAAATAAGATGTGCAACACTAGTGCAATCTGCCAGATACCTTGACGGTTTAAGGCGTTATCACGACCGCAATGTCAAGGAAAGATCTTTCAACTCGGGCGCTATGGTCCTTAAACGTATTCAAGACACGTCAGGATTACATAAACTCAATTCACCATGGGAAGGTCCTTACATCATATCAAAGGTTACAGGACCTGGATCTTACAGGCTCCAGGAGCTCTCAGGAGAACAAGTGCCAAATTCTTGGAATATCGAACATCTCTGTCGCTACTACCCATAGCAGCACCCGAGTAGTCGCTTCAAGGCCGCTACTCGGGCCAACTGCCCGACTACTAACTTCAAGATAACTTCAACATGAGTTCTCTACCACAAGGATCATCGCCCCGGTACAAATCTCTTCGTAGTAATCTCTACTGAAACAAGAGTACATCATGTTACATACAAGTACAAGGACTCGGCTTACACGAAGACTACAAGCAACTGCCTACTGGCGGGCTGCATTTAAGCCTCAGGCTTTTACTATATCACAAGGCCACTCAGGTCCGCCAACCACGATAAGGGCTCACACACAAGGAAGCTGCGCAAAACACAGCCATGCCCAGGTACCCTACCCAAAGCAACGCCAGGAACTCCAACTGCGCCACTGCCTTGACAGCGGCAACGCCAAATCCGGCATGATGCGCCTAGAGGGAACCAAGGCTGCTCTTTTGCTAGCCTTGCGGAGCCAATCTACTCTACGGCCGCACCTCCACCTCTTTCAGAGCGGGATAAAGACCGCGGCACTCATCACCCATCACTCGCGAGTTCCAGCGCGTACTCCACTGGATCACGAGCTGCAAGATGAGGCATGCGACGAAACCTCCTACGAGGATTCTTCTAGCATCGCGGCTATCCCTACGAGCGTAGGAGTCCGTGGAGCGAAGGTGGCCTCAACCTACGAGGAATCTTCTAGCACCGGTGCATTATTTGATGGCTCTCTACACTCAAACAGAAGCAACCGAAGGCAGTCCATCGCTACTCAGGAACTTGAGTTGGTTCGCCCACCAGTTGGCCCTATTTATAGCCGAAAGCCACAACTACCACCGGCCCAAGAGTTACTGCACACCCATGACCAATAAGTCTGACAACTCCTGACTCTGCCCACGTGACCGCACTTATGCCACACCAAACAAAAGAATGCAGTACACCCGTGCATCCACAAAGGACAAAGGAGTACACTATACCTGTCCCTCAAAAGACGAGTACTCAAACAGCATTACGACTACTCGACACTCGGGACTACTACAAGCCAAGCATGGCCCACATGTCGGGGGCTTCGACTACTCCGACCTCAGGGTCGGGCGAGGTGGAGTTTTCACCCTCGACGAGGTCAGGCTTAGCCACCCCAAAATACAAGGTCGAGCGAGACGAATCCCCTCCCCAGAGAGTTGGGCCCAGCCAAGTTGCAATACTTCGGGATTCGACAAAATGGAGTAAAAACTACTCTTCGCAAGACAACGACACAAAAAATTCAAAGGCTTGGCATTTCAAAATATCAATGTACTCGAATACAAGAGTACACAAACAGCTCAAAGCTCTTCTAAGGAGACAAACTCCGACATCTTGGATGCAATAGGCTCCGCCTCCTCGAGGTACTGCGCATAAGCCTCCTCTGTGCAGTTGCGAGCCACGCCATCACCAGCTGCCGCCAAGTCTGCCCTCGGGTAGTAGGACTTCACAACCGCAAGAACCTGTTTGCAAACAGTCTTGCAAAGTCCCGCCACTTTACTCGGGGCAGCCCTTAGTCGCTCTACTAGCGATTGCGGTCATGCGCCTTCCTCCACGGGGGCTATGGCATTCACCAAGTCTTCGGCCGCTCCAGACAGCTCTCGGAGTTCGCCCCAAAGTGTTCCCAAGGTCTGGGCATGATCTCTGCATGCCACCATGGCCATGGCAAGCATCACGCCATTCTGCATCTTTCGGTCCCGCTGATGCTCGCAAGTAGCCTGTGCTTCCGTGAGCGCAGCCCGAAGATGTTCGGTTTCATCTGCCACTCGGTCATGAGCGTTCCTCCAATCGATAACTTGGCTCCTTGCAGCCGCTTCCTGCTTCTTGAGCTCTACAAAGCAAAGAACTCAGGCCACAGCCAATTACAGTTGGACACACCCAAAGTAGTCGCAATGCTTACCTTGATACTTCTTGTTCAAGGACTTGTAGCGGCTCTCCAGTTTTTCCTGCAGAACCGCGTGATCCGCGCGTTCCACGGCAAAGGACTTCGCCCTGACTTCATGCACCCAAAGAGCTTCTGTCAGTTGGGCACATTCCTGCTCCAACTGATGGCTTCTTTCCTGAAAACATCCAAGTAGGGTATGGTGAGTTTTAAGCCTCACAGCAACTCGGGTCATGCAACAACATCAACAGGAAAATCTACCTGGAAGCCCCGAAAAACATCGATGGCCCTCTGGAACTCCAAGTAAGAAGGCAGGCTAAGTACTGGTTTTTGGGTACTCTCCACAAGATGAGGAATCGTACCCAGAGTAGCACCTACAACATTTAGCATGTCAGCTATCGACTACGACTACAATAAACAGACTACAGGCACTTACCTGGAGCAGTCACTTGTTTGGCTTTTCCAACATCTACTATGGCCAGCGATCTGCCAGTAGATGATGGTAAAGCAGCGCCTCCTGAACCCGACGCAGCGGCGGGAACCTCCACCAAACGAATTACGTCTTGAAGCATCGACATAGTAGCTCCAAGACGACCGGCGTCAACCTCGGATACCTCTTCAATAGTCAAATCCTCCAAGGGAACAGATATTGTAGCCGAGGGATTCGGCACTACCCCTGTCTCTACAGGGATAATATCCTCTGCATCTCTGCACCAAAAAGCGTCATTACATAATTTTAAGACAACCCAACGTCTTTCAAACAGACAAGAAAGCTCACCGGGTTAAACGTGGCGGCAGTCGCACACGCTTCTTCTCGGCGACAGGCGGCCGAGTACTAGGAGCCGCGGGAACCGCCGCCGGCACCGTCTTCTCACCAAGACCTACAAAACCGAAGTCAAGACTACAGTACTACTCAAATGAATACAATCGGAAGGGACAACGCTTACCACTGGCGATCACATTAGACAGCAAGGTACCAGTAGCAAGTACTGGTGACACCTCCTTCGCTGTACCCGCTACTCCTGCAGGCAGCCCCAGGACCGCCTGGTCAGCAATGGGCGGCATGGCAGCCGATGGAGTTGGCGCGGTTAACTCAGGGGCTACCACAGTTTCTGTTGATGGCACCCTCTCTGGCATCGTGTCAACAGCCGCATCACCGACTTCTGAGTCGGACACGGCCATTTCATCAGAAACAGCCTCATTTTCACCAAGCACCGTATCTACAGCCTTTACGAACCAAAAACAAGATTCACCACATCAATAACGAATTTCAAGTTCATCAGTAACACACAAGTTACCGACTACATACCTTGGTACCCCAAGACTTCTCAGGGGTTGAAGCAGACTTAGCCGCAGACATCTTGCGGACTACTCTACGTCTCTTAACAGGAGGAGAAGGCTCGTCCTCCGACTTCTCGACGACAGCTTCCGACTCTTCTTCCGACTGCGCCAAGTAGCCGGCAAGAACTCGGGACTTCAAACAACAAATCGGTATCAGCAACAAGAAGAGCAAGTCAAAGAAGAACAAGTCAGGAGGAAAATACTTACCACTTCTGGCTCGTACCAGGCGTCATACTGATGAAGGGCTGCAGGGATTACTGGTACTCCCTGATAGTTCCTAAAAAACTTAGCCAGCAGTGCCTCTACGTCATCATCAGATATGTCCTCATCAGACATACGCGACGGATCCTTCAGACCTACGTACTCACTTCCCAAGTGAGCACGTTTTTGAAGTGGCTGGACCCTTCTCTTCAGGAAGCTGGCTGCCACATTGATCCCAGTCAAACCGAGTGCCTTCAACTCGGTGATCTGCTGCATTAGGTGATCGAGCTCAGGGGTGTCCTCGGGCTCGCTCACCCAGTTCTCTGCATGCTTGGGCGCGTGACCAGTCACCACAGGCAAGCGGGGTTCATAGTTACCGATATAGAACCACCTTTTCTTCCACTCCCCATGAGAGTCGGTCAGGTTGTACTCAATATACGCGCCCGAGTTCCTGAGTTGGAACCCGGCGCCTCCAAAGACTCCCGTCCGCTGGGCACTTGGCTGAGGCTTGTAATGGAACAGCTTCCTAAACAACTCGAGACTTGGAGGTACTCCCAGATAAACTTCGCACAGATGTATAAATATAGACATGTGCAGTACACCATTGGGATTCAACTGGACGAGCTGAAGTTTGTAGTACTCGAGAATACCTCTGAAGAAGTCGGAGGTAGGCACCGCCAGTCCCCTTTCCACAAAATGAGCAAGCATCACCGTCTCGGCAGGATGTTCCTCAAACTGCCACGCATTGGGAAACGTGGGACGCCACTCAAGGATCTCCTTCGGCTGAAGGAGCTTGGCATCAACTAGCGCTTGGACAGCTTCCTCCTTCATCACCGAGTGTCGCCAAGCTACCCCAGGTGGCGGCGGTGCAGTTTGGTTCGTCGGCCCACCTTCGGCGCCGGCAGCACCAACTCCTTCCCCTTCTTGGATTTGACTTTGCCCATCGCCGGAGCCTTGCCTTGGATCTTCTCGGGTTTCTTGCCCATCTTCTTGGTGCGCATTCGATGGACTCAGCCTCAAGTTAAGAAGGGGCTCCCACTTGGATCTATCTCAAAAAGCGGCAATGGCGGAGGCGGCGGCACTGGTGGCGGCAAAACACCGAGCGAAGGCGCAGAGGAGGAGGAAAAAGCGATTTGACTACCGTACGGCGTAACAGCAACCGAAAGGGGACCTTCCAGTTTTATCTCCGCCAGCTCCGGTTTCCACGCGTCAGTTGCGCATCGGACAGATTAATCGCGTATTAATCGCCTTAAAACACCCAACGGCTACTCTATTCAACGGACTGCTGACCACTTCAACGACAGAAATCGCCTAAGTGCTCGGGGGCTGCGGGTACCGTATCCGTTGATCCGTTTTTTCTTTTCCCAAGATCTCCAAGGGTAAAATGGACAAAAGCTGGTTTGACCCTAAGCCTGACTCTTCGACTCAAACTAAGGCTCGGGGGCTACTCCATATGGAGTGCGATTGACATCGCACTACCATATAAAATTACTCAGGAACAGAGACAACTCGAAGCTGCAGAAAGAGTACCTTCCAGCCACGTGATAGTACTCGAGCACTTCAGTTTGCAAAACTACTCGGGTAGTGCCTGCAGTGCCCAAGACTATGGCGCACGACTACAAAGTACTCGGGGGCTTGTCGGGCATACTCCCCAGGCCCACGAGTAGGCCTTGGACGGCCCACTAAGGGATGTACTCGGACAATATCAGAACAAGGATAGGCGTATCCTTCTCGGACTAATCTTGTATGTTTATGAAAAACTACTCGGGCCAATACCGAGTAGAACTCTGTAATAGTACCCGACTAGGACTCAGACTTGTAACCCTGCCCTCCTGCGTATATAAGGCCAGGCAGGGACCCCCCTCAGGACAACTCCAGAATATCAATCCCCAAGATCAATACAAACTAACACACAGGATGTAGGGTATTACGCGATCTAGCGGTCCGAACCTATCTAAATCGTGTTCCTTACGTCACCATTGATTCCTTGATTCTCGACGACCCTTGCCGCATAAAAGACCACCTAGGGTACCCCCTAGGCTGGTTGCCGATCTAAAACACCGACAGCTGGCGCGCCAGGTAGGGGCGCTCGTCGAGTTTCTCAGCGTGAACTCAATGGTGAAAGTCATCATCAGGCCCGTCTTCTTCATCGAAGCCGGTGCCACCTTTGTTTTTGGATCCTAGCTTTGCGTCGCCGAAGGCTCGAGATCGTTCCGGCGCCAGATCGTCGACATTCACAAGAAGAAACCAGAAGATTTGACCAGAAAAAATTAAGATTTCAAAGTCAACGAGTTCGAGTTTGACTACGCGTCGGATCTGACTTCCCCTCGGACTACTCCGTTTCCCCGCTCAGGGGTCGGGCTCCGCCGACCCCAGGACTCAGGATCGGGCGAAGTGAAGCCTCACTCGGGGTCGGGCAAGGCGGAGCTACTCTTCCAAAGGGTCGGGCTCCACCGACCCCAGGACTCAGGGTCGGGCGAAGCGAAGCCTCACTCGGGGTCGGGCAAGGCGGAGCTACCCTTCCAAAGGGTCGGGCTCCGCCGACCCCAGGACTCAAGGTCGGGCGAAGCGAAGCCTCACTCGGGGTCGGGCGAGGCGGAGCTACTCTTCCAAAGGGTCGGGCTCCGCCGACCCCAGGACTCAGGGTCGGGCGAAGCGGAGCCTCACTCGGGGTCAGGCGAGGCGGAGCTACTCTTCCAAAGGGTCGGGTTCCACCGACCCCAGGATTTAGGGTCGGACTCACCTCGGATTCGACGGCCCCAGTCAGCATCCAAATCGGTTTCGACTTCAACGCGGTTCCCGCACGAACTCCGCAACGCAACCAAAGTCCACCAAAGTTTTCTTGCTCAAACCCGAGTCGACCTCAGGCATGAAGATGTTGACTCCGACTCATCCTACTCACCAGAGATATCATTATCTGGTCCAGCCCAAGGGTTGGTAATAACTTCGACATCTCAAGACAGATTCGTCCACTGGCCGAGATTGCGACCATCTCTTCTCGACCGTGACTACGACTCACGCCTTGTCGCCCATATAGACAACCTACCATTTCAAGAAGGTGTTCCACTCACTTCCAACCGCGAAGAAAGTTACACAGAGATTGCAACATCAAGCTCCGGAAGCTACTACCCGGACAGGGAGGTACTTGTTATTACTCAGAATAACATCCCGGGTACTAGCCAGAACAGAACCCCCAGGCGATTAGCACAAGTCGACTACATCTCTGAAAATGAGTCTACAGCTGACGCCCCTCACAATGAAACTTCCGAACAACGCAACCAACGAAGGGCGCGCAATGCCACTCGAGCTGAGCGACGACAGTCGATGGCTACAAATATTCCTATTACAAATCTTGAACGGGCTTTCAACGCAGTCTAGGCTCAGGAGCACAATACTCCACTCGCGGCTATCGCTTCAATCAACCTTTTAACGATATTGATGCCTCAAGATAAGGATAACGCAGCCACAGTCAACTTGTTGGACGGCCCACTAAGGGACGTACTCGAAAAAGATCAGAACAAGGATAGGCGTATCCTTCTCGGACTAGTCTTGTATGTTTATGGAAAACTACTCGGGCCAATACCGAGTAGAACTCTGTAATAGTACCCGACTAGGACTCAAACTTGTAACCCTGCCCTCTTGCGTATATAAGGCCGGGCAGGGACCCCCCTCAGGACAACTCCAATTTATCAATCCCCAAGATCAATACAAACCAACACACAGGACGTAGGGTATTACGCGATCTAGCGGTCCGAACCTGTCTAAATCGTATTCTTTGCGTCACCATTGATTCCTTGATTCTCGACGACCCTTACCGCATAAAAGACCACCTAAGGTACCCCCTAGGCGGGTTGCCGGTCTAAAACACCGACACTCGCCGCGGCCAGCGGTGAAGGAGGTTGTCGCGGCGGATCTCACGCGGGTGAGGCGTGCTCCGGAGCCTGTGCGCCAGCAGCAACCGGCACCTCGGTGTCAGGTGCCGCTCATTCACTGATGGGCACCTGCGCCACCCGGCAGCGCACCGCACCACCAGCGTTCCCCTTCCAGGGCATGGTAGCGCCACCGGTCATGCGGCTCTCGTACCATCCAAGTTCCATCGCCATTGGTGGCGGACTCTACATCCTGCCTTTTGTGTCGGGCGTACTCGATCTCAACGAGCCAATGCCCAACACTCCGTCGAGCAGCGCACTGAGCAGCACAGAGCTCGGCTTGGCTGCCGCGCCCGTACCAAACCGCTGCGAGCTGCCCAACCCGCTGGCTATGGCCATCGAGCCTGGTAGTACGTGGTTGGGGACAACTTCACTGACGTCGATGGCACGTCCTCATCTGCTGTGCCTATGTTCGGCTGGGCGTGGTAAGGACTAAGGAGGCAGTGCCCGTGTGCCATGGTGAAGGGGACGAGCGTGACTGTTGACTGCGGGCACAGCGGTTGCAATTTCTATTCGGTTCCTTTGATGACATGCATGTTATCCTATTTAGTACTCCCTCCGCTTTTCAGGTACATAGCTTATCGTATATAGACATAGCATATATCTAGATGCATAGCAAAATATATGTACCTAGAAAAGTCAAAACGAACAGTAATTTGGGACGGAGGAAGTATTTATATGTAATGTATGCTCCTATTTACCTGGATTTCTGGTGGTCATCTGACCATGAAAAGTTACAATATGTTATCTTTATCTTCTATCTATCCATAATGTATGCTTCTGTTTGCCTAGACTTATGTTGGTCTCCTGAATATGAAACTAGTTGTAACTTCATTTCAGTTTCCCTATATCTGCGTACAAAAAAAACTAATTGCAAACATAAACACACATTCGCAGTCAAAAAACAAAAGGGAAAAAAGCTAACTGCATACCATTATCTTAGCATGTTCATTTTCGTGTGCTAGTACCATAGCCCTATGTTTTTTATTAGCAGTCATTTTTTTTTCCACGCAATATCTTCTTCATTGCATTTTAGCGACTTTTTATTTGGCTTTTTACCAGCCATTTTTCCACACAATATCTTCTTCATTGCATTTTAGCAGGGTTTTATTTGACCTTTTAGCAGCCAATTATTCCACACAATATCTTCATGGTGTTTTAGCAGCTTTTTATTTGGCAGCAGTTGCTAGCTTTTCTTCTTCTTCTTAAAAAACAAAGTTACTAGCTTTTCTTTCTTTGGCAAGAAGAGCAGATGAAATATGAGAAATTCGAACAAGAAAGGGAGACGGTTTGTTCTTAGAGAGAGAACCAATGATTATCTGCTTCATTTATATCGGACTCTATGCATGCTTTCTGGTGAAAAGTCCAGAAGTGAACCCTCACTGAGGAATGGAAAAGAGTTGGATCAAACGGTGAAAGTTGAAACATTCCAATAGTAAATTAAACCATCCTTTGATGTTCCTTTTGGTTTCCACAAACCTAATGAGGGCTTGTGTGCAAATCTCCAATAGATGAGAGAATGACCTATTGGAATTATATCCGTTCCATTGTTTTTTCAATATTCCTTTATTTCTCTCGCTCCCTTCAAACTATTTGAATTACCCGCACCGGTGGAAAACAGACCTTCTATTTGAATTACCCGCACCAGTGAAAAACGTACCTTTAGTCCCGGTTGGATAGGGCTAGTCCCGGTTGGATAGGGCTATAGATCCTGAAAATCCAACCGGGACTAACTATTTGAGATAAAAGGGGGTGTCCTTTAGTCCCAAGTCATCCACCAACCGGGACTAAAAAGTTTCAAAAAAATAAAAAAATGCACCCGCGCGCCGTCCGCCCACGCCCGCCCGCCTCTGTCCGCCTTCGCTCGCGCCGGCCATCGCTCGCCTACCGCCCGCCGACCGCCCACCTCCGACCGCGCCACTGCCCTGCCCTCGTCCCGCTGCTCGCCCCTCACGTGCCAGGATGACAATGTATCTAAAACTAAAATTAACCCAATCCCGACCCAGCCCAAACTCCCCTCTCTTCCCTCCTTTTTTATTTTCTTGGCCATCAACATCACCAGCAAAATGGGCCAAGGCCCAACCCAGCTAGTACCTCATGTTCCAAGGTCATTTACACCGTAATTTTGTAACTTTGCGTTTTGAGGGTTCTCTCGAAGCTACGCTGTAATTCTCTTCCTGTTAATAAAATATGTGCTCACCACGTTTGCAAAAAAAAATATATGTTACGGACCGTGGTGTCCTTATGTTATGATTGCATGATCATTATTAACTTCCCAAGGCAAGATGTCTACATTATCGCTCCAGAATGTCCTTGTTAATATAATGCATTCAATGTCATGTTAAGCGAAGAATGAGTTTCATGGCTTTCTTGTGTTTTTCACCCCTGAAACAAGATCAATATCCCTTTCATTCAATATGACGTAATGTGTGAAAATAACATGAAAACACTAAATTTAGTCCTTTTTCTTTGTTTCTTAAAGAATAAGAAGAAATAACTACCCGTGTTTGATCTTTTTAGTTTGTCAATTTCATATATTGTTGACAAAGTCATGTTTGATCTTGAAATTTTTACAAGCTAGTACAATATCAACTTCTCCAATTATAACCCTTTTCTTTTATCTAAACTCCACTAGTTTTGTGAACAATTGAATCCCACTGAAATCAAGATTGGAGATGAAGCTACCGTGACGACAATCCTTGGCAATTTGAAGGAACCTCTTGTGACAATCTCCAAAGAGCCCTCCGCTTTGTTGCTTATGTGCCGCCCTATCTAATGGCTCCCGACGAGCACACCTATCACTACTCGGCATCAAACTAAAAATTCTCTAAAAATCTTATTACTCATTCCTTAGTAATATCATCATTTCAAAAGTTTATGGCCATATAGGACATGGTTTTAGAAATGTAGGAACAATAAAGGGTACCAACTTTTTTTTTGCCTTTTCCCCTAGTAATCTGAATGGTAGGGACACTGGAGTGTATACACATCCTTCAAAAGCCTAGTTTTAGAAATGTAGGAACAATAAAGGGTGCCAACTTTTTTTTTTGCCTTTTCCCCCTAGTAATCTGAACGGTAGGGACACTGGAGTGTATACACATCCTTCCAACTTTTTTTTGTGCCTTTTCCCCTAGTAATCTGAACGGTAGGGACACTGGAGTGTATACACATCCTTCAAAAGACTAAAAAGCTCGAGGGTATAGTCCTTTATTTGTTTATGTTGGAATCTGGGGGGATTCATGCTCTAGGCATAGAGCAAAAGCATCCACCTAAATCAATCCCAATTTTGGTAGTTAAACTTTAGTGTGGTGTTGATCTAGATCCAAAACATAAAGGTCGTCTTGGTCACAAAAGCTTGTGATTGTGTATAATCTTCATTTCCGGAAAAGCTGGCGAAAAGCCAACATTGTGCTTATTCAGTACATTCTTGGATTCTGCTTACTGATAAGTGATAATCGACTGAAGAATCCTGCCGTTTGATAGAGCTTCGGCTGAATCAGTGAGAAAGCTAGAAAATAATCTGTGCTAAGCAGGGCCTTCAACTAGGTTTTCTAGCATGTAAAATGAATGTGGAGGAGAATCGAAATCCCCCCGGAAAAACTTGAAGCACTAGTATCTACTTTTAGATGATGGAAAGAAGTACTGGTATATGATGACGCACCCCCTACCTAGAGCTCACAGCAAGATACAAAAACGAAGCATTAAGATACTAAGAGTTCTTAGACATCGTGGATGAGAGCAGAAATGAATCCTTGCTCTCCTTGGCCTTTGTTCTCATGTACAATCAAAGGAGCACACATGCATGCCCAGCCCAACCTCTCTATCTGCGTACACACGGTGCACCCCTGAAAACCAAGGAAAAGAATGCTT
Organism: Setaria italica; assembly: GCF_000263155.2. NCBI lineage: Eukaryota > Viridiplantae > Streptophyta > Magnoliopsida > Poales > Poaceae > Setaria > Setaria italica. Next base: position 32,515,766 of record NC_028453.1, read on the forward strand.
ATGCGACGCTGAAGGAGCTGGCCGCCTTCTCGACGCCCTTCCTGGCGCCCTTGAACCACCTCTTGTCGCCGGCCTGCGCCTTGCAGATGTAGAGCTTGCCGTCCGAGACGGTGGCCGTGATGAGCTGGTGCTTGCCGCCCTCGTCGCCGTCCGCCGTCCTCGTCAGCACCGACACGCTGTAGTACTGCTTCCCGTCCACCACCGGCGCCGAGCTCTCCAGGATGTTGGCTGTCGCCACCGCGTCGGTCTCGAACCCGCCCTGCACGCGCAAGCACAGGTAAATAGCCGTCGCCGAATGAATCAGAGATTAATTAGATGCAGCATGTGAACTAGTAGAACTAGAACAAACCTCGGAGTCAGTCTTGCCGCTGTAGGCCTGCTTGCCGAGGAGGTAGTCGACCTGGGCGAGGAACTGCTCCGGGGAGCCGAACTCGGTGATGGTCTTCTTGGTGGTGGGCTGGACCATGACGGAGACGTTGCTGTTGGCGTCGAAGTTGTCCTCGTAGCGGAGGACCTGGCCGGGGAACTCGCGCTCCTTGCTGGGGTTCCACTTGGACGGGATCAGCAGCTTGAACCCGTCGCCGCTGTAGGCGATGAAGTCCGTGTTCGCCTTGGGCTTCCCGAACACGTTGGCTGCAACCAAGCAAGCAAGCGCGATTGCAATCAAGATTCAATAACCGACCGAGATCCATCAAGCTACCCAGGAGCTGAGACATTAAGCGCGTGTTGTTACCTGCTTCTCCGTAGGCGGCGGCGGCGGGGCTCACCTTGGCGCCGACGGCGGCGACGCCGGCGAGGAGCGTGAGCGCGGCGCGGCGGGTGACCGCGGCGGCGTCACCGCTCTCGGCGGCGGCGTCCTGCCTCTGCGCCTTGCAGACGAGCTGGGCCCGCGGCACCTGGGGGCGCGCCGAGGCGGCGGCGGCGCCGAGGCGAGCGGTGGACTGGAGGAGGAAGCAGGAGGTGGACGCCATGGCTGCCGCTCGTTGCTCGCTAGCTGGCTCCTGCTGCTGCTGCTACTATCTTCCTCTAGAAGACTTGTGGATGCACCGGACGCTACGAGTGATAACGAGGGGAGGGACCGAGGGAGCGGTGGGGTCGGCACGGCGAGGCTTCGTTTGGTGTGCGGCGGCACGCGGATGGAGTTTGGATCAGGGGATAAGGCTCCGCGAGGCGTCATTGGGCCACGTCGGATCACGATGTTTGGGCGGACTGTCGATGGCGACGGGAATCCCCCCCGTCAGAGACAAAGAAGAAACAGCCACAGCTAGCTGACGACGAGGAGAGGAAAAAAAAATCGAGTAGTCAAGAACTCAGAACTGGTTAATATAGTCTGAGCCGTAATGGGCCTTAGTGGGCCAATTCGACTTGCACCGGACAGCGGATCGGATTTCAGCAATCATCATCATAAGCGTGATACGGCTCAAAGTTAACCATGCCAACCCTCGAGCTTTGGGTCATGTCAAATGGTGGCCCAATTGCCAGCTCTACTCGCAAAGTTGCAGGAAAGAAAATTGTCCGCCCCAGCGTAAATGTGCCCGCCCCAGTCGCAAAGGTAATTTCTGTTTAAAGACCGAACAGAGATGTTCTCCTTTTTGTTTGGCAAGTAAGCATACTACTATTATTACATATCTTGCTCATGCTGAACTGATGAATTTGGCGTATATGCGGGGCATCTGATAGCGTGCCCCACTGATGCTACCTGAATGTTTAATTGTTTATTGTCTCTAAATTGCAAATTGATTCCATACGTATGTTAGAGAATGTTACCTTTTCGTGTACAACATTCCTAGTGGTCATGAACAGAATTTGGGTTCACAGAATTGTTGTGAAGTGAGATCTATGCATATTCATTTCTGATCATCAAGATTGCATGGTTGGTATTATGACAACTAGTTCTGTTTGTTTCACCTGATTTGCTCATGGTTATGCAATCTTACATTCAATACTTAAAATTACATGAACTACTGTAATACTTTATCTCATGCTCATGCATCTGTGAGACTGAGAGAGAGAAAAATAACGCATAAATAGAAACTAAACTCCCGTACATAGCACAACCTGTTCTATAAATTAGCATTCCTCCCCATTAGTGATGAAGCTAGAAGCTCAGTTTCATTCAGAGGCCATCCCTGCAGCTAACCTCCGCCCCCTATTCTTGGAATCACACAAAACTATAGCTTACATCCTGGCTTGATACAAGAAGATATATCAGTTCTAGTGCCAAAAATCGTAGTTCTCAATTGAGATGGCTCAGAATCTCCATGTACTATGTTTCCTGATTTTTTTCATTGCCTTGAACCTGCAAAGTGTTCTCTCGTGGAGGATCCAGAATTCTACAAATAATATTGGTGATCAGTGCCCTCCGCAGCCCCATCCTTTAGGTATGTGCAAGTCACGAGTAGCAGCTTATGGCTATCCATGTGAAGAATATCAGGTCACAACAGAAGATGGCTATATTCTTAGCCTAAAGAGGATCCCACATGGTGTTTCTAATGCTGATAACTCGACTGAGGATAGGACACCAGTACTTCTATTCCATGGGCTGCTGGTGGTAAGGACATTGTTGAACATAACACATACTATATGGATTCTGTTTGCGACTAAAATGAATATGTTGATTGGACAGGATGGTTTCTGTTGGGTACTAAGTACACCAAAACAATCACTTGCCTTCATTTTGGCAGACAGTGGCTATGATGTTTGGATTGCCAACTGTCGTGGAACAAAGTCTAGTCGGAAACATACCTCCCTCACCCCAGAAGACCCGGTTTGCATCTCTAGCTTGATTAAGAAACTGCATGTCATATATTTCACTAAAAGAATACTTGCATATCTTTGCAGGATTTCTGGGACTGGACATGGGACCAACTTGCTGATTATGATCTTCCTGCAGTACTTCAGTTTGTCTATAATCAAACAGGAGGCAAGAAAGTCCACTATGTCGGTCATTCCCTGGTATTCTTATGACCCTATTTAATATACTAATGGGTTGGCTCTTGGGAGGATGCTGAAACTTTTGCTATTTCCTAGGGAACCTTGATTATTCTTGCAGCCTTCTCAGAGCACAAGTTAATAGACATAGTGAGATCAGCTGTGTTACTCTGCCCAATTGCTTATCTGCATAGGATGAAATCCAGACTCATATGGCTTGCGGCTCGTATCTTCCTTGCAGAAGTAAAGCTTGTAGAAACCTCCTTATTCTTATTGTTAATTATAATGGTCATGTTCGATGTTTTAACTATATCTGTTTTTTGTATCATGCAGACAATTCACATGCTGGGTTATCATGAGTTTAATCCTGTTGGGTAGGTATCTCTGCTACAACTTCTTGTATTTCTTATTACGAAGAGTATAAAGTACGCGGGATTCAATAACATTGCTTTTCATCACAGTCACGTACTATTTATGTGTAGTTGTGTGCTCAAAAGCTCTCTGATGAGCTCATAGAAGCTGAAGCATACTATGATGTAGAATAGCCTAACAGGGGTCCTTTGCTGTAAGGGGAAAAACATTCTACCAGTGACTTGTTTAAAATGTGCAGATAGTGTGTGCTGTTATTTTGGGTAACCCATCTCAAATCTTATCTGTGAGTGTGTTAGATCAAGACTTGATTGTTGATGCTACGAATGGTCTGCTGCATTACAGGCCAGTTGCACAAGAACTGTTGGGTGAAGTCTGCACCGACCCTGAAGTTGATTGTTATGATATATTTTCAGCAGTAGCAGGTACCGGTGTTACATCCACTTTATTAAATTCCGAAAAAAATATATGTGATCCCGGTGCTTGGCCATGATCGTATTAACTGTGGTTTCAATGAATTTGATCTGGTGACCAAAGGACCGGACTGCTGCCTCAATACTTCGACTACGTGCATCTTCCTACAGCATGGTCCACAATCAAGCTCTGTGAAAAATATGATTCACATGTCGCAGTGTAAGAATCTTTATCGGAAACTAAGGAACCATTGCCCAAAGCCCAGTTGCAGCGCTAACTTCTCTTTTTCTCAATTTATGTGTCATAAGTGGTCAGGAAAGCAGGGATCAGAAAGTACGACTACGGAAACAAGAAGGAGAACATGAAGCACTACAACCAGCCAGAGCCCCCGCTGTACAACCTCTCGTCCATTCCGCCCCATGTCCCCTTGTTCCTCACCCATGGCGGCCAGGATTTCCTGGGTGATGTCCCAGACACCAGGCACCTCCTGCGGACTCTGGTCAGGCAGCACGACAGTGATGACATCGAGGTGCTGTACATGCCAGACTACGCTCATGGTGACTTTGTGATGGGTTACAATGCTCCACAACTCATATACAAGCCCATGGTAGAATTTTTCAAGCGCCATTGACACTGAAAACCTATACTACAGGTCACTTCATCATGAGCTGTAGTAAATAGCAATAGTTTCAGGTCAGCTTTCGGTTTATGATTGTATGAATCACACATGTCTCTGCTCTCATAGATGAAGCTTGTCGGGCCATGCTAGGGTCTCATTTACCCAATTCGATTGCTATATATTGCCTTAAGTAAATAAAAAATTCATAGCTTGTCACACTATCTCAAAAGTATGAATTTTTCCTTCTCACCATTGGGTTTGAACTTCGAACCTCATTTCCTTTCTGTTTGCCACTTGGTTCTGAACACTGAGATGTAGCCCAAACCATACCCACTGCCCAGGTGCAAGAAGGAAAATGCTCCAGTTTGAAGGCTTTAAACTTTTAGTTTATTGGCTTATTGCTCCCCCATAAGGGAGGGGCTGTTTAATTTTCCTTTTGTGTTATGTCACTATATAGTGCAGAGCAGATTGGATCTGACTTTCTGAACTGGAGCATATTAGGGCAGGCCTGTTTTGAACCAACTTCTTATTATTGTTCATAAATTTAGAGCCCAGTCCAGCCTGATACACCGTAGGTTCGGGCTGGGCCAGGTATGAGCCCAATTCAGCACAGATACACATACTCTGTTTTTTTTTCTTTTTTTGGCTCTTTTCTTCTGTTTTTAAGTTGGCCTGGTCCATGGAGAATAGGCGACCAAAGCCAGAAGAAAATCCCATTACTCCATTGGTGTTCAGTGTTGTTCCCATGAGAAACCAGAATTTAGAGAGGGCTTAGGAAGCAGTATCTGAGAGTTTGGCGCTACAGCCGGCAGAAGAGCCAACGGTGCCCAGGTGTCCTTCTGCCCTGCCTACCTGAACCTTTTGTTTAGCCAGACGGCCTCATGAGAATCGCCGATGTCCTCTCCCTGGGAGCCGTAACTGTTGCCATCGAGCTTGATGGGACCTGAAGAGATATTTGACGGCGTGAGGTTGTTGTGAACTGGAGATGCGTGTCAGCGTGTGCTTGCCGTCTCATAATTCCGACGTCTCATTAGAACCGGAAATCGCATTATGGTGCTATAACCTTTTTTCTCTTATGAATCATGAACATTTCTATAGGAAACAAATTTTCGTAAATTTCGTTAGTAAAATTCTTTGTGCCGGGAAACAAGAGGAAAGGAAAGGAAATAAAAACAGAAACTGTCCCCACTGCATTTCTTTTCTCGAGTTGGAAGCAGCAAATGAACCCTTTCTCCGGTCCAACTGTTCATTCCCTCCTTTTGTGTCACCAAGAGTTGCCCTACACAATTTGGCTCCGCAAACCGAGCCAGTTGTTCCTTGATATGTGGCTCTGCTCCTTTGCCTCCAAACTGAGTTATCTGTGCTATCTGACCGACCGCCCAAAGGGGCAGGGAAATGGTCTTGATTATTGAATAGTGCTCCACATTGACCCCCAGAATATTCTGCCCCTCGTTTCAAAAAAGAATATTCTGCCCCCAATAATTCCCCAGTCAATTGTTTCTTTATTTTCATTTTCCTTAGGAATCAGCTCAGTCAATCGGTTTTCAGCCAGACCGATCCGGTTAACCAAAATAAAAGAATTGCAATTATTTACTCAAGTCTCGCCGATGATTCCCTTTGACCAGCATCTTTCTTTGGCCTGTCTTCGCCTGGGAGAAAGGGGCCGTTCTGAGTTCTGACTGGTTCGTGTCAAGCAGCCCTTGGGATTTGCAGTGGGGGTGTCAACTTCTTCCCCTGATAAGCACCAAGCTGTAGACGAACGTTTTATCAAAAGAAAAAAAGCTGTAGACGAATGCATCTAGTCATGTTGCACATGCCTGATAAGCCAACCAACGAGAGGGAGAGGGAGAGGGAAAAGAAGAAAACACCTGGTCTGACCTGGCTTCCGTGTTTCATCGTCAATCGATCGATCAATGGAACTGGAATGGGACGGAGCACGAAGCCACGATTCCACGAACTTTAAAAAAATACCAGCATAGAAAGAGGTTGCCGTTTCTTTACTGGTGGATCATGTGTGACTCAGCACCCCGGAGTTTTGTCACTTCCCGAGCCGTCGACTTCAGAGCCCCGGAACCTGAAGCCTCAGGCCACCGGCAAAACGACACCCCCGCCGTTTCTTTACTGCGTGGGTGAAAGTGAAACCGCGACGCGTGACGACACGTCGCGAGCAGTCGGGAACCTTGTGCTGCCGCGGCCAGCCAGCTTCTGGATTCGCTGGAAGTGGCAGTGGTTAGCGTTCCGGAGGGCATCTTCTTTCGAGGAGCTATTTAACTTTTTTTTGCCATCATCACCAGTATGTAAGCAACGTGCTTGCAAACATACAAAACGTAACCGAATTCTTTGCCATTGGATTGACACGCGAGCAGGTCAGCATGGCGG
>NC_028453.1:32522577-32581269 GCF_000263155.2 Setaria italica
AGGCTCGCCAGGCCAAATGCCGTCCGTGTCAGGGAACTGCCGGACGAACCGCTCCGCCTCGGCGCCCCTCCGCCACGTGTTCCACGCGAACACCGCCCTGACGGCGGCCACAGCGCCGACCGCCGCGGCGATGACCTCCCGCCGCCGCCACGACACGAGGCAGAACACGCCGGCGCCGAGCGCGGCCGCGGCCGCCAGCACTTAGCACGCGAACGGGACGCCCAGCCTGGCCTTCCCACGCGCCGCCACGGCGCTGCCCGCAGTTTCCGGCGGCGCCACCGCCACGCCGCCAGCTCCCCTTCCTCGAGGACCGTTCGCCGGCGAGGGTGCTGGGGACGGGGACGGGCCAACGAGGAGCCCCGAGTGCGAGAGCTGCGACAGCGGGCCGGACGCCGGCGATAGGCAGGGCAGCGGGCCGGATCTCCGGCGCGAGGAGGATGCCGGCGCCAATGACGGCTTCCGACAAGGGGAGAAGCACCTGCTAGGAGCCATCTCGTCCGCGCCCACGAGCTCCGGCGGGGAGCCAGCCTCCTCGTCGCCGCCCCACGGCTCGGCCTCGGCGGGGGTGAGCGGCTCGGTAGCCAAGCTGGAGGAGGAGGACGAGCGGCTGAGGCGAGAGAACACGAGGCCCGCACGCGGCAATTTGGTTCCGTTCTTCATCCATATAAAGCGACCCCAGGCCCTGGAATTCATGATGCATCGATCGTATCACGCTTCCAATGCCAACAGATCATCAGCACAAGCACGCACGCCTCTACTGATCCATCCATGGCGTTCGAGGAGCTGCTGCAGCTGTTGGCGCGGCGCGAGGCGGTGGATGCGAAGCAGGACGAGGTGATGCGCCTCATCATGCTGGCCACCACCGAGGGCCTGGTCCTGGCGTCGGGGGAGATCGTGTCCGGGGACCCCGAGTACGCGGCGGCTCCCGGCGGCGAGGCCATGGCGGAGGCAGGCCGCCGCGCTGGGCGCGCGCGCCGCGGAGTATGCCGCAAGCGGAGGCAGGTCCGAGTACGCCGCCGTGTACGCCGAGAGCCGCCGCTCCCGCCTCCTGTCCGGCGTCGGGCCGGACACGTACATCCCGCTCCCAATCTGATGCATCCCCTTCCCGTCACGGCGAGAAGCAGCAGCGAGAAGAGGATAAAGCGGGGGGCAGCGTGGTCTTTTCGCGTGCCCCCGCCACGCTGGCCTGCTCGCGTGTCACTCAACTCAGCAAAAATGGCAAAGAATTCGGCTGCGTTTGTAACAATGTTTTTTAAATCTCGCCTCCGGTAACAAAAAGTTAAATAACTCTTGTTTCGAACGAAACAAAATCGAGTGAGATGTGCGTCATGTGATGATGTGAATTTTAAACGGGGAGCGGCCGAGCCCGGCTGGATCACACATGATGGCTGAGCGGGTGAGTGGATCGATCGCACGGGGCTGGCCGTGTTCCGCGGCGCACCGTCAGCGTGGGGGGAGGCGCGTGCGTGCGTTGATTCCGCCTGCAATAAGCAAATCATTTGCTGGGGTTCTCGCGGCGCCGAGACCCGCCACAGCTCCGTCCGTGACCGTGAGCGGTGGAGTCACAGCCATCCTCGCGTCGCGCACCACCGCAAACCCGTGCGTGATCATTGGTCAAGATCGCGGCACTCGGTGATGATTACACTGCAGAGGGTCGGTGCCATGCACAGCACTGAATAGTGCTGAATATACTGATTGGACGCGGCACTCATTGTTTGATCCTGTTTGAATAGTCCTCGATGGAACTCCAAAAGTTAGACGCGGCACGTCTGAACTCGTAAGCTCCTGTAGTCACGCGAACTCGATCACGATCGGGACAATTTCTCAACGCTCGAGTAATCATAACCCCTGTCAAGATCGTAACCCCTGATCGCAAGTATGGCCTATCATCATCTCGCTCCCCGTCGCCCTCCGCGCGCAGGGCCCTTCAGATCACTGGAAAGGCCCACGCCGAACCGTTCAAGAACGCGTCACCTCCGGGCTCCGGGGAAGAGGAGGAGGGAAAAAATCAGCCGGGTTCCCCTTGGCGTCGGCCAAGCGGCGGCGGCGGCGACACGGGCCGGGCAGGCGGGGGAACGGTCCCTTTCCGCGGTAGGGACCGGTGGCGAACGGGAGACGGGCCGGCCAGCCGGGTGTCAGCCACGCGCGCGACGCGACACCATGCCTTTGCCGCGACGACTCCTGAGCGCGACGCGCGCGCTGGTGGGGAGGGGAAACCGGGAAAAGTCGTGCGACTGTGCGAGATCCTCCTGCTGCCGCGCACCACGCCCTGTCCGGGACGCCGCCGATCCGCCCGGCCCCGGCTGGCGTGTCCGCGTCAAGACGGGTGGGATATACGCCGGCGCACTTCTCCAACACTTGTCCACGAATGGTTCCTGCACAAAAGTGTGTCAAAAGTGGGTCGAGAGCGGCTGGTCCGGCTGCTGCCTGCTGGTGTCCTTCACGTCCATTCATTTCTGCAGTTACTGAACCATGCCGGTGCTTGGGTCGATTGTGCGTTGTAGATTCAAGGATGTGTCTCGTGTCGTGGACAGAGGCAACCAGTACCGTACTCCAGATTGTTGTATATTGGGCCCATGTTCCTCGAGGATATGGTATTGTATGACCCATGTTAGTTTCTTGTCCAGTTCCAACTTCCAAATGATGCAAGTGGGCAGGTCTAGACAAAGGGGGTGTTTGGATACGAGGTGCTAAACTTTAACAGTGTCACATCGGATGTTCGGATGCTAATTAGGAGGACTAAACATGAGCTAATTATAAAACTAATTGCAGAACCCTGTCCTAATTCGCGAGACGAATCTATTAAGCCTAATTAATTCATCATTAGCAAATGGTTACTGTAGCACCACACTGTCAAATCATGGACTAATTAGGCTTAATAGATTCGTCTCGCGAATTATACTCCATCTGTGCAATTAGTTTTGTAATTAGCCTATGTTTAATACTCCTAATTAGCATCTAAACATCCGATGTGACAGGTGTTAAACTTTAACAGGGTGTTGCCAAACACCCCCAAAGGCACAACACTCCAGCATACTAACATATTAACATATGACCCTCCTATACCAATCTGATTATCTGAAAACGGTGGTTACGAATACCATACGGCGGCGCCGGCGAGACTCGTCAGCGAGAGTACCGCAATGCAAGACAGCCGAGACCTGGCTGCCGCCGAGTCTCCAGCGTCTGCACGTCAAAACCCCTCGCCGCCCGTCCTGCCGTGAGAAAACTGGTAAAAATCGCCGTTTTCCCCTGTGACCCGCCGCCGCCCCGCCCTCTCCTCTGGCGCCGAAGGATGGAAATGGAAGCATCCAACTCTTCCACTCCCACTTCCTCCGCCGTCCTCTGTCCCCCCGCCACGCACCTGCACGCGATCCCAACCGCGCCGGATGCCTAGATCCCGAGCGCACTGCGCACGCAACCCCGTTCCCAGCCAGCACACCGCCACCATTATATAACGCCCCCCGACTCTCTCTCCTCCCTCTCGGATTCCACTTGGACTCTGCCACCACCACCCGCGCCACGCCACGCACAAGCGAAACAGAGCCCGACCAGAGCAGCGCCGCGCGATCCTCCTCAGCAGGCCCGCAGCCATGGGGCGGCGGCCGAGCGCTTCCAACGCCGCGGCGGTGGCGTCGGCGGAGCCTCTGCTCCCGTCGGCGCTGAAGCGTGGCGTGATGGAGCGGTGCGCGTCGCGCCCCGACGACGAGCTCCATTGGTTCCGCTCCTGCCTGCGCTGGGTGTGCATGGACCACTCGGGCCCGTGCCAGTCCGCGCTCTCCTGGCTCCTCTTCCTCGCCCTGTCCGTCGTCGTCCCGGCCGCCGCCCACTTCCTCCTCGCTTTCCGCGCCTCCCGCCGCCCCATCTCCGCGGTCGTCCAGCTCTCCCTCTCCGCCGCCTCGGCCGCGGGCTTCCTCTGCCTCTCCTCCTCCTTCCGCCGCATCGGCCTCCGCCGCCTGCTCTACCTCGACAAGCTCCGCACCAAGAGCGACCGCGTCCGGTTCCACTACACGGCGCGCCTGGCCTTCTCCTTCCGCCTCCTCGCGTCCCTCGTCGCGCCATGCTTCGTCGCCGAGGCCGCGTACAAGGCCTGGTGGTACGCCACCTCCGCCGACCGCGTCCCCTTCTTCGCCAACGACGTCCTCAGCGACGTCCTCGCGTGCTCCCTCGAGATGGCGTCGTGGATGTACCGCAGCGCGGTCTACCTCCTCACCTGCGTCCTCTTCCGCCTCATCTGCCACCTCCAGGGGCTCCGGCTCGAGGACTTCGCGGGGTCCCTGCTCGAGGACGTCGAGGAGGGGCGCACCGGCGTCGCCAGCGTCCTCAGGGAGCACCTCGACATCCGCAGGCAGCTCAAGGTCATCAGCCACAGGTTCAGGAAGTTCATCGTCGCCGCCCTGCTCATCACCACCGCCAGCCAGTTCGCATCCGTGCTCCTCACCACGCGACGTGACTCCGTCGACAACCTCCTCACCACCGGCGAGCTCGCGGTGAGTCGCTCTACTGCTTAATTGCTCCACCCCGTGACCAATTTTTGTTTTGAAGCCCTGCACCCAATTAATTAGACACAATTGCTAAATTCCCAAATTCGCTCATGTTCTTACGGCAAACCCTGAATTCCTGATCGAGGAGAGGAAAACTTTACGGCGTCTCCTTTCTTAATTTAGACGGAACCAATAATTGCCGATGTGTCACGTTTAATTAAGCGCAATTGGCATATAGAATCATTCAGCTGATTGATGGATTGCCTACAAGAGGGGGTCAAGAATTTGGGCCTAACCAAATCGAGAAAACAGGTGGTCTGAACGCTGAATTGGACTGCAAATCCTCGATGGTTGTACTGTAACCTCCTAGCCTTTTTAGTTAGTTAGTGATAGTGTGGTGCTAGAAACAGCAAAGCTGAGGTGTGACGTGATATGCTCAACTAGCTATCTGTCTTTGTCCGGTGCCTGGATCTTAATTCTGAAAAGATATGTCCTCCTCCATCTCTGGAGCCGAAGTGGCAAAACCCCTCTGCCAGGATGCATGTAATTGACATCACAACAGCTATTCATGCTGATGCTACCGGGAGCCAACTGATGAATACAACTTGGAATCCCTGTTGTAGATATAAATCAGCTATTCATTCCTGAATTTTGCAGCCACCAAATGCGATTTAGTCAGCACAGGTTGTCATTTACTCGGTAGACAAGATAGCAATTGTCTGAAAGAGATGCTTAGGAGCGTTTCGAACATGCCATAGTCAAAGAGTGGGATTCCTGGTACTCACATGCGTGCGCATTCATTCAACAACAATCCCGTCGTTTACTGGCAAAAGAACAGTTACAATATTAGAGTAAGACCACGATTTTATCTCAACGACAGCTTCAAAATCCTAACAGTGGTTCAATGTTTCTACCGCTTTCGTTTGCTCCTTGCTGAACGGGGATATTCTAACGTTTTTCTTCACATTTTTTTCCAGCTATGTTCAGTCGTGCTCATGTCCGGGCTCATCATAATCCTGAACAGTGCCGCGAAGATCACCCACCAGGCGCAGGCTCTCACCGGCCACACCACCAAGTGGCACGCCTGCTGCACCATCGCGCCCGTCCAGGACGAGGAAGGGGAGCCCGGGTCCAACCAGAACTCCATGATCGAGCAGGACCCCTCGAGTGACAGCGACACGGAGTCCGACGAGTACACCGGCGACGACGAGGACCTGCTGGAGAACACCAAGATCCATCTGCCGCACGCGCACGTCATCTCCTTCCAGAAGAGGCAGGCGCTAGGTAATCAGCCTGCCATTGTTGGCTTAATTGCTCTCCTTCCTTCACCATTCGTCTTCTGGCCTAAATGTTGTTGACAACCGGCTTCGTGCGCATTGCAGTGACATACCTGGAGAACAACAGAGCCGGGATCACTGTGTTCGGCTTCACGCTGGACCGGTCGTACCTGCACACGATATTCATGCTCGAGTGGACGCTGTTCCTGTGGTTGCTCGGCAAGACAATCGGCTTCTCTTGAAGGGGAAAGGAAGAAGAAGGTGCAGATACACACGTCGTCCAGGTGGTCGTTCGTTCTTGGAAGCTGAAACGAGTTTTGGGTGCAATTTTTTTGGTGATCGATGAGTTGTGCATTTGTTTGATCGCTGTGAAATGGGTAAGGCCCTGTTGTGGATGTCTGTATAGTAGCGATTTGTATGCCATCTGTAAATTGCGTGTTGATTACCCATGCCACGGCCACCCTGCCATGTAAATGGGGGTTGTAGAGTATCTGTTGGGGTTTGCAGGATTGCATGGCTATTTTGGTGCGCGCGCCATGCGTGCAGGTTGCAGCTTGGCGTTGCGGGTTTACAATCTCGTGTTGTAAGCGTAGAGAAATTTTTTAGGATGTGATGATTCTTGGGTTCTTTTTATTAGTATATAACATACATACTCATACGAAGATTTTTAATATGGTTCACTGTTTCAGCCTCATATGACGAAGATTCCTCATATGTTAGCGCAACAATTTTTTCCTCGTCTCTGCAAACATTCATTTTATGCAAACCCCTTTAGGATGGAATCAACCTACGAGGCTCTTCCCCATTTTTCTTCTTACGACACCTCCCCTTTCATGAATTTCATTTGAAATTTGCAACTCATTGATGAGCCGATCTGCTGGTCTGCTGCCATAGTTGCTAAAGGGCTTTGAAAATTTCCTTCATGTATTGCTTTTCTTCCTGCTTTCCATCTGCTTCGGGTATATTGGCACACATATGAAATACCCATTGTTTCGAATTAGAGATATTCAGTGTAGCAAACATTTCTGTAACATCTTCATCCATCAAGGCCCAAACACACCATGACATCTATGCTAGCACCACAAATTTTACATTCACATGATTCTGACATATTTCTTCTTTGTTCACCACAGCTCTAGTTTCTGGTTAGGTTGGCTCGATGGCTCTACCGAAATGAAAAGCCCTGTAAAACTATCGAGCCCAGTAGCCTACAGAAAGCCCAACCATTTCGGCCTAAAGCCTATTCTTCTCCCCATCCCGAGAAGGTCAAAAAGGGCAGGAAAAAAATTGGGAAAACCAGACGGCCAAACCCCAAGCCCCGGCCCCAGACGCCAGCCGCCAGACCAGCTCGACACGCGGCCGCCGCAGACGAGATGGCCGCCGGAGACGCGGGCCGCGCGCCGATGCCGGCGGATGCGCAGTCGCTGGTGGAGTCCTTCTGCGGCATCACCTCCGCGACCCCCGCGGAGGCCGCCTTCTTCCTCGAGGGCCACAACTGGGCCCTCGAATCCGCGGTTCAGTCCTTCTACGACTCCGCGGACGGCGACGCCGGCGCCGAGGCCGGCGCGGCCGATCCGGCGCCCCCGCTCCCGGCCCCTCCCGCAGACGCAGGCGGCGCGGATTCGGAGGACGAGGACTACGTGGCAGGCGGCGGCGGCGACGAGGACGAGGACGACGAGGACTACGTCGGGGATGACGGCGACGGCGACGATGAGGACGCCGCGCTCGCCTCTGCCGCGGCGGCGGCGGAGGAGAGGAGGAGGCCGTCGAAGAGGCTGAAGAGGAGCCACGACGCGCGGGGCGCGAGCGGTAGCGGCAGCAGGGCGGGTGGGCGTGCGAATGGCGCGGGGAATGTGAGGACGCTCTCCGATCTCGGTGGGGGCAAGCGAGGTGCGGGGTCCGACGAGGACTCCGGAGAGGATGATGAGTGGGCACCACCACCCGAGTACTACACCGGCGGCGAGAAGAGGTGATCTCTACTTGTTCTACTGGGTTCTGGGATGATTGTCTCATTCCGAATTAGATCATAGATAGAGGAGGCACTGATCTCTAGGGTTTTAGGTTGTCTTGTTTACCTTTCTCTGGAATTGCATGCTGAGGTTTGAAGGGGTGTCGTGCTGCTGATAGGATGGTATGGTAGTCTTTGTGTTTCTGATTAATACCGATTTTGGTGAATTTTAATCTTGCTCAGGCTCTGCTCCATATAGTTGCTTTGGACTCTAGTTCCTCTAAATGACCTGATCTGTTCTTATCACAAGGCATTAACCACAGTTGACGATGTATCTAACCATGTTGCAACCCTTTTGACAATGGTGCAATGTCCCTGCATTGGCTAGGAGTTTATGCTCTTATGATAAAGTGCTGGAGGTTTTGCTTAGTAGTGAGCTGGAGGGCTATGTGTTCGTTGTGAAGTTCTGAAGTTGTTGTCCCGTAATATGCAGCACTCAGAAGCCATTGGCCCAAACTAGCTAGAAAAATATTAGATCAATCATTTGCTAAGGGTCTCAAAACATTTCCAAAATTTGGTGGGAACCCAAAGATGTCATAATAGTGATTTCATTATTTCTAGCAGTAGCCTGTAGTTCTGAAATCATTCAAGCGTTGTTCCAGTTTTTTTATGGAATCTTCTAATCCCTGCATAGGATGCGGATGAATGATACTTCCCCTCTCCTTTTGTTTTGTTGCATGATTTTCTTGGATGTATGAATTATGTTTCTAGTAATTAGAATAAGTTCTAAACTCTGGATGGCATTGGGGTTGGATTATGTTGATCTCTTTCTGTTCAGCCGCCTTTAGATATTTATAAGTGTTTGGCTAACTGTGTTCCGTTTAAAATGAATTGCAAAATGTTGATCAATTTTCACAAGCGACCCCAATGAGGACCAAGAGTTCAGAGTTGTATGGTTGAACTTAACTTTATTTTATTTCCTGAGCAAACTATAGGACTTTCCACTTACTGCTTTTTAGAGCAGCTTAAAAACAACTGCTGTGCAGCACAGGGCATGAGCTGCAACAGTGAGTGCCCCATAGAATGATACAGTCAGGACTCCTAATAATATGGATGGTTTGTATTTAAGAAGTATATTATACTCTTGATGTTCTAAAATGCATGCCTTCATTGCTGTAGAAGCATTAGGTGACTGGTGAGTGGGGGGCCGCCACCTGCACCTGATAGCTGATTAGGCAGGCTAGTCCTCAGCACCAGCTAGGAGGGTAGGGCCTAGTGCATAGCTGGGCTATTGATGGCTGAAAACCATGGTCAGAGATGGACCTCTGGAAACTTTTACAATGACTACCAGTTACTGATGATAGTGGGTTGTTAACTTGTTGATTAGCAATCTATTATGTGTTGGAAGGTGAGTTATCGGGTTCAAAGTTAGTTGGCATCTTTTGGCCATACTTGCTTAAGTATAACCTCTTAATTTGATTTTTTTGCCATTAAAATAGTATACGGCAAACGAACCACACCTGAGTTTTGAATGATGGTGGGTTCTTGGTGGCTTTGTATTCAGCCCTTTTTTGGCACTTAGTTGAGTCATGGAATCTGTCTTAATACTGCATCTGCAAATAACCTGTTAAAATTTTTGTGCTTGCCTCATCTGAACAGGAAATTGGAACAGTACGAGTTCTGTTGCATGCTAGTCCCAGTTTGTAATAGTGATGTGTTTCTGTTTTGCTTTTTTTGAACTGTTCGGAGGAGTTATATTTCCATGTCATAGTGTAGGGCTGCACTGCTGATAATAGTACATGAAGTAGAGAGTTCTATCATCAGTTGGCTGCTTGTATCTGATGTTTTCTACATTTTCATCGTGGGCCATCTTGACTAGACTAGTAAAATCGTCAAATTGTAAGCAAGCCTACTTCTGCTATTTGTAGTAAACTATTAACTTTGGGAAGCATGAAAAAAAGACTTAGTAACCAACTTTTTTGACCTGTCCCTGTCAGTAATTTCACCAATACGCTGTTTTTTAATATTTTATGCTTAATAACTTTTGTTTCTATCATCAGCGGAATGGTCGTTAGAGATCGATCAAAACGTAAAAACAATGCAGATGAGGTATTCAAGCAAGCTAAAACGAAGGGGGCTAAGCAAGGCCCATTTGAGTCTCGCCGGAGATCTAGTTCAAGGAACTTTACTGGGACTGGCAGACTTCTGACAGGTGAAACTGTACAGCGTGATGCACCACAGCCGCCAGAAGAAATTGTTCACAACATCTACTTCTGGAGCAATGGCTTTACAGTAAATGACGGTCCACTTAGAAGTTTTGACGATCCAGCAAATGCATCCTTTTTAGAGGTAAAGAACTTTGTACTGTCCAACTTCACATATCATATTTCTGCTTTACTATGCCTGCTTTTATGGTGGGTACCACCCACCTTCTTTAATTCTACATATAACTTTTGTTTACCTTTCCCTTTTGTTTTGAATCCAGAATAGTACCTTCTAATTATGTTTTTTTTTAAAAATCCTGTGGACACATAGCCCGGCATTTGTACTTGCGGTGTGTCAGACTTAATTGACATAGATTTCTGACAGAGGTGAATCAATAAGATCAATAAGACACATAGCCCGGCATTTGCACTATTGCCTCTCAGCTGGTTTCACCATAACGTCTTGCAACTGTTTTATTTTTGGACTGGTCCCCTATTAATTTAATATATTGCAGGATCTGTTTGGTAGGTAAGAGGGAAGTTTTAATAACTAGTAGCTTCAGATTTCCGTACTAGGGAACATATTGTTTCGGTTTGAGAAATCTATTTCTCAGTGAAGGCCTATTTCACATTTGAATTTGGAGTATGGGAAGGAAAACCACTTAACCAAATGTCCAAATGGAAGTAACACTTGACTTATGTTTACCAAGTTATATCTTATATGAATCAGCTAGTCCAGCAAAACATTAAGCTGTTAAGCAAGTGTTATACTTGAACGCTTGCCACATACAAAAGCTCCACCAGGTATTTGACATAGTGGAAGAGGGCCACTGTGTTTTCTCTCTATAAAATTGCATATCCTTGAAATGTCTTCGTTTAGTTTTATTGTGTCTTGTATTGTTCTCTCCTTTGGTTTTGTTGCCCTTTCCGTGCATGAATTTGGTTGTACTGCATGTTAATAATCTTAACCGTCTTCTTTTTTTCTTTTACTAGAGCATCAAGAATTCTGACTGCCCAACTGAACTTGAGCCAGCTGATGGGAAATCTAAGGTTAATGTGAATCTTATCCGGAAGGAAGAAGAATTTACTGTAAGTATCATTATCCTAAGAATGTTCCACTGATTCAATTGTTCCACAAAGTGCTTAACCTTTTCCTAAGCAATATCCATCATTGCCTTGATACAGGAGCCAGTCAAGCCTGCTGCTCCATTTCAAGGGGAACGAAGAACTCTCGCTGCCCCTTCTGATAATAACACATCTAGTGCTGCTGCTTCCAGTACAACCGCTGCCCCAAGGACAATCACAGTGGACGATTCTTTGCCATCAACCTCCCTCCAAATCAGGTTTGCAGATGGCAGCCGCTTGGTCGCGCGTTTCAACACAAGCCACACAATTAGCGATGTGCGGGCGTTCATCGACGCAACAAGGCCAGAAGCCAGCGAATACATGCTTCAGGCCGGGTTCCCCCCTAAGCCGCTCGAGGACGTGACCAAGACCATTGAGGAAGCTGGCGTGGCCAACTCGGTGATCATTCAGTCAGTCTAGTAGCTCAGTAGCTCGGCACTACAGGTGCCGACCATATTCGTGAAACATGCTAGGCATCTGAAGCTAGCACCTTCCTTGCTTTTTTTTTTCCCTTGCCCCATATTGTTTCTCAAATTTAGCTTCCAACCTTCTATGGCTTCGTCGTTCAGTAGCTACTGGAGGTATTGAGAGTGTAAAACACACCTGGGTGTACCCGTCTTATTCATCTATAGCTTAATACTAATCACTTGGCTTGCATGTCTCCCTCAGCGTTTGGTGGGTTAAAGTGCCCGCTTGTTCTTATCTGACCCCCCTGGTTGGTCGAATGTCGGCACTTGTGGACAAGGTTGGTTGCACCAGATGGCCAATTTATTCCTGATTGCGGTTACTGATGTCCGCACGATTGCGACCCTGCGAGGTGAGTTCTGGTCTAGCTCGCATATGATAACATGTTGGGGGTTAATTTTGTGATTCCCTTTTGGTCCAGTCTGATCGAATCTGGTCGATAGCTAGTCTTTTCTAATGCTAAATGTCCATTCCTTTGTTGGCATGTTTGCTTGATCAAGAATCCAAATCTTATTATAGCACTGCGCACGAGATTTGGCACCATTGTATCCTTTTCGTTTAATCTTTTCAATTGGGGGCGGTTAAACCTGAATGATGCTGGTGGCCGGAACGTATCGCCGGAGGTTTCTGCATCAAATTTTCGTTTCAAAATTTTGGCTCGTATTTTCGTCATTGGTACCCATCGTCGAGCTCAGTTGCTGCCGGTCACGATCTAAAATGGTACCCATCGTCGAGCTCAGTTGTTGCCGGTCACGATCTAAAAATCCAGCGAAACCGAGACGCTTTGATTCATACCATTACAATTTTCAAGAATTGAAAATTTGCCATCGGTTGTGTCACTGGCAGCTGGGAGCCACCTCAGTCACTGGTAATGGCATTTTTCAAATTATTGAAAATTGTAATGGCATGTATGGAATTATCCTTTTTTTTCAATGATTTTGTTCTCAACTTCATGTGGCCTTGGAGCGAGCCATAAGTACGAGGATCGCGTCTCCTTTCTAGTTGCGCGTTGCTATCCGGACTTTGAATAGTGAAAACCATTTGCATCCAGTTGAGCCGCATCATCGATCATCGTCGCCATCACTGTTCCGTTACCCCTTCCTTTTCCGCGCCGTCCCGTCACCGTGCAAGTCGCTGCGACGTGGCCTGGCTTTTTGAAGCATCAACACCGGTGATGAGACGGGGAGAGAGTGATCAGCGATCGAAGCAGATCGGCATCGCCTCCGACCCAGGTCGGTCCAGCCAGTCATCGAACACCTCCCACAGCAGGTAGGTGACTGGTGAGTGGCCGCGTCCGCTCCGGCTCGGTTGCCCCAGCGCCGGAGAAACCCAATGATTTCTCGCTTCCCATCACTGTGTGGTCAGCCAGGCATTGAGGCATGATGATGGCGCCCCATCCGGGATCCTGTATCACGGCCCTCGCGCCGTGCCCGCCGAGCATTTCCTCCTCCTGTTTCCTACGTGCCCAGAGGGCAGAGGCCGCGACGCCGGGCAGAGGCCGCCGACAAAGCGGACGCGCGGATCCTAGCGCTGCTCATTTTAGAGCGTAACGACGACGCCGGGACGGGATCGGGAAGTGTGGCTTCTCGCTGCAGGCTGCTGGTTGAATTGATTACAGTGGCAGCCCGCACCCGGCAGGACAGTTGGGCAAACCGGAAGCTTGCTCTGCTTTGGTGCCGCGTTTTGTCTGTTTGGGGTCGCTGCTACGTCTTTTGGCGTGCTCTGTCTTTGGAAAGCACGGCCTGGGCCTCAACCTCGTACCGTCGTACTCATACAGGTTACGAGTCACGGGCGCGCTCGATTACCTCCCTTCCCTTAAGCAGTGATCTGATTGGCGCGCTGAGCTTAGGCGTACAAATCAGAATTCCCCCAGCACATGGCATGTCTATTACCATCATGGACGGGGAAATCAGGTCGAGAGCCCAGAGCCGAACACGAGGGTTACCAGTTACCACCAGTCGCTACCAACTTTCCAAAGTGCCAATAGGCTTTCTTCCCCCACCCTGAAAACGCAGAGAGGCTGCATTCATTATGCTAAGCTGAGAAAACATTTACTAGCACGACAGTAGTTTTAACGGACTGAACACCATCTGCTGGAAAAAAGAGTTGTCGGTTTGCCTTGGCTCCCCCCCGTGCCATGGAACAACTTTTCTGGGCTGGAAGCGGACCCAGCATGCTTGGCCAATGGTTCTCTGATGTGCCACCCGACGGACGAACGAATAATCCATCAATCCGGCACCCCGTCGTTCAGAGCGCCCACACCCACTCTTTCCCAGTAGTTTACAGCTCGCGATCGTCCTCGATCCGGCAGCGCATGCACGAGCAGTGGATGCGAGACCCGGGTCGCACTCCACATTTGGTAGTGCCCATCACGCCGCCCCCCTCTTCATTCTCTAGTCTTCTGCCTTCTCCCCAGCATTTAGCCCCGAACCCACCG
Source organism: Setaria italica (assembly GCF_000263155.2). Lineage (NCBI taxonomy): Eukaryota > Viridiplantae > Streptophyta > Magnoliopsida > Poales > Poaceae > Setaria > Setaria italica. The sequence goes on from NC_028453.1 coordinate 32,536,518, forward strand.
TGTACCCACACTGCGGCCAGCAGCGCGGAGAGGAATTAAGCTTTGCCGACACCACACTGCATCCCATTCCCACCGGGTACCTGGAGCAAGCATGGCATCGCAGCCCGCGCGCGCGTGAGCTGTCTGTCGCCGGTGGATAAAGCCGTGGTGGAGCGGGGAAGGGGGGAAGGCATTGGCCATGGTGATCGTCGCCATGGCCGTGTGATGCTCTAGCTAGAGGAGCACGCGGTGGCCGGAAGAGTTTTTTTTTTTTGTTTCCTGTAGAGAGACAAGGGGAGGAGAAGTAAGCGGGGAGAGGTCAGGAATGGCGGCACTGGCTGCCTCTTGGCCTTGGGCCGGCCTCTTCTTCCTCCTCGCGCTTCTGGCGGTGGCGGGAGCCGACACCGACGCCGGCGACGGTAATGCTCAGCGTTCTTGGTTTCCTGGAACGCGTCTGCTAAATCGCTACGGATCGTGTCTGATCGGTGCTCTGGTTCTTTGCAGTCGCGGCGTTGGGGAACCTCTACAGCTCCTGGAACAGCCCGGCGCAGCTCACCGGCTGGTCCGCCGCCGGCGGCGACCCCTGCGGCGCCGCGTGGGCGGGCGTCACCTGCTCGGGCACCGCCGTCACCTCAATGTAAAGATACTCTCACTCACATAATCTCACAGACTCACTGAGTCTAAAAACTGTATAGCAATGAAAACGACTAAATGTTCTGGCACATTCGGATTTGATGAAATCCGAGCTGTCGGTTTTTGGTCTTTTCTCTCCCCCAACTGCAATTCCCATCCGTGGAGGTTTTCAGATAGTGAGTGCCTTGCAATGGGCGCGGAAAGGCTCTGATGAATCTGAATCTTTTCTTTTCTTTTCTCATGCTTGCTGAAAAGTTCGTTACTGTTGCCTAGCATTTAGAAGTAGCACATCCACTGCTGCTGCTACTCTGCTTTTTTCCCAAAAAGAAGGGTTGCTGCTGCAGCTCAGCAGCTGTTATGGCCAAACTAATATTATAAGAGCAATCATCATACTGAATCGGTCCATGGGATAATATAGATATAGTGTACACTGCCTTTCCATGTCGCTATGAAGGCAGTCATGATTGTAGAATGTGTAACCCTGCTCTGGTAAAATAGTAAATGTTGTCCAGCATAACTTTGTAACTGAAATTCATAACCTTTTCACCACAATTGCATCTAAAAAGTTATGAGAAAAAAGCACACTGAATTGTTCTGTTTCTTTCGACGCTTTGCAGCAAGCTTTCTGGTATGGAGCTGAATGGTACTCTTGGTTACGAACTGTCCAGTCTACAGGCACTGAAAACAATGTATGATCTAACACTCAAGAGTTGCGATTACAACTCTTCAGCGTTTAGTGTCATTTTCATAATTTATGTCTTTCATTTCTTAACTTGCAGGGATTTAAGTAACAACTTCTTGCATGATTCAATTCCTTACCAGTTGCCATCAAACCTTACCTATCTGTAAACTCTCTCAACCTGTACTTGTTGATTCCTTCTTTTTGGTTCTAGCAATTTGACTCAAAGTGATTACAGGAATTTGGCGAAAAATAACCTTTCTGGTAATCTTCCGTACTCCATATCCACCATGGTTTCACTTGAGTACCTGTAAGTTGCTTCACGTTACAAAGATGTAACTCGTTCTATAATGATTTTTTTTAGCTGACACAATCTAACTGCAAGAGAACCACTGCATGCAGCAATCTCAGCCACAACTCATTATTTCAGGAAATTGGTGAACTGTTTGGAAGCCTCAATTCACTTTCAGAACTGTAAGGTCTACTGAGCCATTGAAATTATTAGTCATGGACACCCTATTTCAGTTATTCAGTGTTGGATGTCCTGTTCATTATCAAATAGGTATAGATTTTAGCGCAAATACAATATTCAAATATAGTTTTACCCACTGATTAAAATTGTAACATATTTGCAGAATCAAATAAATACTGATATCATTTTAATATGGCCAATCTGACAATCATAGAGGCATTCTTGGTCAAATTTAAAGTAGTTTTAATGCATCGATTCTATAGGGTGACACTTTCGAGGGTTCTAGCAATTGATATCCTTTCGCAAATAATTGAAATGCAATTTCGTATTTTGACTGGAGTGAGTGAGGAGTATCTACAATATACAGAGCTTTAAGATAATATCTGACTCTTTAGCTTTTTAAGAAATGCATTCAGAATCACTTAAATTGTCCAAATGTGGATGATGAGCATTTTGTTACTGTTAATATGCTCTTTCCCACAGTTTCATGAATTTATCTTATGATATTTAATATCCTTTCAGAGACATATCTTTCAACAACCTGACGGGGAGTCTTCCAATTTCAATGGGCTCTCTGTCAAAAGTTTCTAGCCTGTAAGTATTCAGATCTTCCATCATTTGTATTTCAGTTTCATGGTTCTGAACTTCTGATAGTTATGTTCTAACCTGCTATGTAGTTACATGCAAAATAATCAACTATCAGGCACAGTTGATGTCCTCAGCAACCTAAGCCTTGCGACACTGTAAGTGACTTCCCACATATCAATATGACTGCTAATTTTCCCTTCACAGTATTTTCTCTGATAAATTATAATGTATTGTGATATACCTTCAAACAGAAATATTGCAAACAACAATTTCAGCGGCACGATACCACAAGAATTGAGCTCGATTCCAAATTTGATGTATGCACCAATATGCTTTACTTCCCTTTCTTTATGGAAATCATTTGTAAATTGCATGCTGATGTTTAGTGCAACTGTACCATAGAGTTGGAGGAAACTCATTTGCCAATATGCCTGCCTCCCCACCGCCAACTCTCACGCCACCTCCAAAGAATACACGTGATCAGCCAAACCATCCTCAAGGACCTATAAGTGCTCCAATTGTCCCTGAGACTCCTATTGATCAGGACGACAAGAAGCTGCAAACAGGTCCTCTTGTAGGGATAGCTGTTGGCTCAATAGCTGTTGGCTCATGCGTACTTTTCGCGTTGGTATTCTGCCTTCACAAGACCCGGAAAAGAAATGATGATGCGAGCAGTGAACCAAAAGATATTGTAGGTTCCCTTGCAGTAAACATAGAGAGAGGTATGCTCCTATTTCTTTGTGCATTGTAGCGTTCTGTTATCATACTAGCATTCTTGTCATTTAGTTGTTCATAATTCATCGATAAAAATCATGAGATTGCTCTCTTATTGCTGGTTAATGAATAGGAAATGATAAAAAAATCTACTTCTAGAAAATGTGAATCTGGCTGTCATCAGGATTTTTACTAAAATGTAAAAATGTCCAGATGAGGAAGGTCCGACTTAAATTACTAAATTATCGCTACTCTGTAATTCATATCTTCACACTCCTTAGTGTTTCTCTGTTGCAGCATCTAATAGGGAAACCCCGATCCCGAATAACAGCCATGAAAATGCTGTTGTAGCAACTTCAGATCTCCAACCTAGTGGAAAAATGACTCCAGAGAGAGTTTATGGTACAAATGGTTCTACTGCAAAGAATGCAAAGGTCCCTGTGACGGCAACTTCATATACAGTTGCTGCTCTCCAAGTTGCTACGAACAGCTTTTGTCAAGACTCTCTCCTAGGCGAGGGTTCGCTTGGTCGTGTTTACAAGGCTGATTTTCCCAATGGGAAGGTAATAGCATATTCGAATATTTGACTTAACTGAAAATTGTAAGCTGTCATTTGTTTTTTGGCATCATTGGTTACATATGGCCCAATACAAATCTGTTCACAGAGCATTGCTGACATAGCCATGCAATCCCCCTTTTTTATGCTATTTTTTTATTTCTTTTGTTTCATCGTTACCCTGAAACTGAATTGTGTTTTGTGATAACAGGTACTTGCTGTCAAGAAGATAGACAGCGCCTCACTGTCTCTGTACGAAGAAGAAAATTTCCTTGAGGTTATCTCGAACATTTCCCGGCTGAGACATCCAAACATTGTGCCTCTTACAGGCTACTGTACTGAACATGGGCAAAGGCTTCTCGTGTACGAGTACATTGGAAACGGAACGCTGCACGATATACTGCACTTCTCTGATGGAATGAGCAGGAAACTCACATGGAACACCCGTGTGAGGATAGCACTGGGCACCGCCCGCGCTCTAGAGTATGTTTGTTCTTAGCAATCTAACATTTTCATTCCATGAGAACCCCATGTTGTTCTGGTAATCTGTTACATATCATACCACCATGTACTGACATCAAATTCTCTAGGTACCTGCATGAGGTGTGCATGCCCCCTGTCGTCCATAGGAGCTTCAAGTCGTCCAACATCCTGCTTGATGAGGAGTACAGTCCACATCTCTCTGACTGTGGCCTTGCTGCTCTGTCACCAAATCCTGAGAGAGAGGTAACAAGCGACGTAGCGGCAAAGTCCGTCAACGCTAATTACTTCCTAAACGTGATCTTTAACTTTTACTAGCTGCTAGTATACTTGGTCTAAAGAAAGCTCTGCAATGCTAAACACGCCAGGTTTCAGCTGAGGTGGTTGGGTCTTTCGGATACAGCGCCCCCGAGTTCGCCATGTCAGGAACATACACCACCAAGAGCGACGTGTACAGTTTCGGAGTGGTGATGTTGGAGCTGCTGACAGGCCGTAAGCCTCTGGATAGGTAATGTGCTCGCCATTTCTGACCTGGTAAATTTGAAATCAAGATGACAATTCAACTTGTTCTTGTTTTGATTTGGGGTAACTGTGTTTTGCAGCTCCAGGGAGAGGTCAGAGCAGTCCCTAGTGAGATGGGCGACCCCGCAGCTCCATGACATCGACCTGCTTGCCAAGATGGTGGATCCTGCCATGGACGGGCTGTACCCTGCAAAATCCCTCTCCCGCTTCGCCGACATCATCGCGATCTGCGTCCAGGTACATTCTTTACTTGTTTTTCTCTGCATATCTCGCCGTTATCTGCATTGGTTTGGTATGAACAAGAACAACCAAAGTTAGCATTTAGCAACCACCCCGTCCAGTCATCCAGCAAGTCAGTCATAAAATAGGCTAAAACGCCTGCCAATACGAGCCAAATCACTCCCTTTGGAGGTAGACTAAGATCACCAATGCCATGTCTGCAGTCGGAGCCGGAGTTCCGGCCGCCGATGTCCGAGGTGGTGCAGCAGCTGGTGCGGCTGATGCAGAGGGCTAGCATCATCCGGCGGCAGTCCGATGATCTGGGGTACTCGTACAGGGTGCCCGAAGGCGGCACGGGCGACGCCATCTGAGGGACAGAGATCAAAAGCTCTTTTTTCAGATGGTGTACCGTGCTCGGAAGAAAGAAAGGCAAATTGTTGCCGAGGCAGAGCCCCATCCATCAGCATTCAGCAAGAAGCCAAGAACAGGGTCGATCTGGCCACGTTTGGCCTTTGGGTGCTGGATTGTTCATCAAATTTTTATTTTTGTCGTGTCCTCTATAGACTACAGTTGTGCTCTGTTATTGAGATGTACAGTACAGGAAGAGTCTGTCTGTCTATTGGGAGTGGGACATGTATCTATAGTGTGCGTTCGGGCAATTGGTAGATAAGATATACTAGTGTGTGTGTGTAGAAAGGAAAAGAAGTGGAATTTGCTGTGGTAGACGACTGTTGGTGCTTGGACCTCTTTAACTGGCTGATGCTGTCACCTCTCCGGTGCAGACGGCGACCTGAGACGCGCTGCGTGGTTGCATTGCTTGCCGGCGAGGCAAGCTTCTCTCATTCGCGGCGGTGCGGCGATTCCGGCTGCGCTGTTGCCTGGAGCACTTGGGTCCAGTGGACGACGCCGACTCGATGTCAAACGCGAGATAAGATAGGATCCGCTCGATGCCGATGGTATTGGGATATTGGTTGGGGTCGTTGTCATCATCACCTCATCATCTTCATCATCATTCATTTATTCGTCTCCGCTGCCCACATAAGTACGGCAGAGAGGAGAAAGATACGAGTACCTTTACTGACAACTATATGGACCACCCTCGTAATGTTGAGCCAGGCCGTATAGGTTCATGAAGACCACTTTTTCTCTCTATCGTGGCTTACCCGAGAGATGGACACGAAGAGGTGGAGGGGCATTTTCCGTTTATTGTTGGAATAATGGAACGTGATGGGTTGGTAGGGGAGGATTGGAGTGGCGCGTAACGACGGATCAAAAGTCAGATGGTCACGTCCGGACCGGACAGGCGAGAGTGAGAGGTTCGACGTCCCGTCAGCCAAGCTTGCACACACACGAAAAAGCCTACTATGCTCGGAAGAGCGTAGGGTAGCCATTCCTTTTTCCTTTCCCACCGCTGGGTACACCTACACGCGTAGGGTGGCGCCGCCGCCGCGGCGTGCGGACGGGCGAATGAACGGCGGCCACGCAAGCGAAGCACGGCCACCGAGCCGCCGTCGCTTTCCCGTCCCACCCGGTCCCGGCCAGCAGCGTCGCCGGCGCGGCGCCACCCGCCCACCCCCGACTCACCGCCGCACCTGCCCAAACCGTTCCCACGCAGGCAGCCGCGCCGCGCCCCACGCGCCTGGCTCTCGGACGCTCCACCCGGGCCACACAGACACGAGTGACCACGCCGGGCCGTACACCAGCAGGCGTCGACTGGCTGGCTCGTAGCAAACCAACCAGCCAACCCAGCCGGCAGCCGCGCAAGTTGACGAGCCCCCACCCCCACTCTCCTCCTGGCCTCCACCGCGCCGCGCCACTGTGCCCGCGGCCGGCAGGGCGGCAGGTATCTTCCCTTCCCTCCCTCGGGGTCGGGGCAGCTGCTGCCACCTGCTCCACGCCACCACCTCCTCGCGCAGGATAAAGCGGGCCGGGGATGCGCTGAGCCGGATGGCCGCCCACTCGCTCTCGCTCTCGCTCTCCCTCCCCATCACGCGCTCGCGTGCGCCCCTCGCGCTCCGCCGCCTCCTCCTCCTCCTCCTCAACCCGTGCCGCCTCGCCGCCGCCCCGCCACAGACCCACCGAGGCCTCTCCTCCGCCGCCGCCTCATCCCGGGCGCGGGCCCTCGGCCTCGCCGGCTGCCCGCCTCGCCCCCGCGCCGCGCTCCTTGGCACCGGAGGTGCGTTCCTTTCCTTCTCGACCCGTCCACCCTGGCACGGCACCCACCTACCCAGCACCGCCGCGGCCCATGCGGCCATGCCCCGGTCGCCTGGTTGCCGTGGTGTTCAGTACCCGTACTCCGTAGGGAACGAAGGGGAGCCTGATAGCCTCGGCGCTGGATCGGTCAGCGTTTTCGACGCTTCGAATCCGAACGATCGCTTCGACGCATGTTAGTTTTGACTTTTGGATCATCGACGCATGTTAGTTTTGGTGCCTTAGTTTCTTCTTGTTTACCTGATGTGATTTGATACCACGACGCGAAATTTCCTCAGCTCGCACGGAGATTGACAAAATGGGATGGGTGTACGGTACGGGTCCGTAGGCGTGGACCGCGCCACTCCCATATTCTGGGGTACGGGAATTTTTACATTTCTAGGAGAAGGGAACGAGAACGGGTGGATGGGTGAGAAAAGGTGACCATGATGGACAGTGAAAGAGAGGGCATGATGACAATTTAGTCGCCTTCGCCTTTCATTTCATCCTGTCAATTCGCTTGGGCATGGTACGGGGCGGGCTAAGGAGCCAAAATCACCAAGACTGTTCACACCGTCCATCTCGCCCATCTGTGCTTGTGCTAAAATCGCCCAGCTTTGTTTGTCAATGCTAAAATGCTGCAGTTCATGATTTTATTTCATCAACCTTTCGCAGGTGCAGGGAGAAGACGGAGAGGTGAGCTAGTCCGCAGAGCTATGTCAGGTTCGACGAACTCAACTGTAGCGGCGGAGTTGACGGTGCCTGTCGAGCAGCTGCCTTTTGTGAATGACAAGCATGGGGGTGTTATTATTGAGATGGTGGTGCCAATGGATCCTGGAGTGTTTTCAGCTTCACTGAAAGCAGCATTGGCGAAATGGAGGGAGCAGGTGACCCCCTCAACCTCTGTGTTCACCATGTGTTCTTTCATGCTGTGATGGCTTGTTAAAAATCCATCAGCCTCCATGTTGACAACGTATGTGTCAAATAAATATCGTAACATTTAAAATTTTGAACTGTTGATGCTCTATTGCAAAGATCCATGGTGGCAACTGTGTATAGTAGGATCAGGAAGTTAAAAAAAATTTTGGTGCCGTGCATAACGATTATGCTAAAGGTTAAGTACAGTGTATATTTTCTATGAGGCTGAGGAGCCACAAACCATATCTAAGGCATCTGACATAGACATGCTGACATTACTGGACTTGCAGATTATCAACACCAGCCAATTTTTTTTTTAAAAAAAATAGTTTTAGTTATTCATGGGTACCTTAAGGGGGAGAGATGCAGCTACAATGCATATCCTGCACTTGCTTGTCATTGAAATAGAATTTCTTGTAAGGGCTTTACATTTATTATCCCCATGGTTGTAATTTATTTTGTACTTCTTTTATTATAGGGAATAAGAGGTGTATGGATCAAACTGCCCATCACCCTTTCCAACCTTATTACACCAGCTGTGGAGGTAATTAAACTCACATTTTCAATATTTATAGTTGTATCACTTGATGTAACTTGTACATTCAAAAGTGAAGTATTTTAATACAATATTTGAGTCACCTTAATTCAATTGTTTTTTATAGTAGCTGGTAACCGTCACAGTTTGATAACTCTTTTTTCCCATGACCTTTTATCTTTTGAAGAGAAATAGTTTGAGGGGATCATACTGTGTACTATACTGAAACAGTATGGAAGGATTCATTTTGATTTTATCTCTGAAATGCTTTTACTTCATTGTGTATGTAGGAAGGTTTCTGGTACCATCATGCAGAGGAAACATACTTGATGCTTGCATACTGGCTTCCTAATACAACACATACGCTACCAGTAAATGCAACCCACCGTGTGGGTGTTGGAGCCTTTATAATGAATGACAAAAGAGAGGTACAAAATGAATGTGATAACTTTAAGGATTTAGCTTCTTGTTGTTCTGTTACCTCCTTTACGGATCCTAAAAAACATTGTTAATCAATTACCTATCAGTTACGACAACAGGATATTCTATTAAGCATCATCCTTAGACAGTTTTCTATCTTCCTTATCCCTGAAATTCTTACTTTTGCAGGTCTTGGTTGTACAAGAAAAGAGCGGTGTACTTCGAGGCCTTGGTGTATGGAAATTTCCAACTGGCGTAGTTGAACCGGTAAAAATTCTGATCTGAACATGCAGAGATATTATTCATAGTACATTCATTACCAAGTTGTCCTATTATAATTCACAAGATATTGGTATATACAGGGGGAAGATATAAATGTCGGTGCTGTAAGAGAAGTAAAAGAAGAGACAGGGGTATGTATTAGTGTAAACTAAAGTTCAAGTTGTTTTTAGTAGACTTTGTCTTGTAAAATGCTGCCATGGTTGCTCATACTCATTTATTTTTCCTCTCTGGATCACATCTCAGATTGATGCAGAATTTGTTGAAGTGCTAGCTTTCAGGTAACGACTGTACTCCTGATCCCAGTTCTTTCCTATATTTATCTAGTACAGACTTACCAGGTATCTTGTCACACTTAGCTTTATTGTCCCATACTCCCATTTATCCAATATATATACCAACACGAAGAAAGAGAAGTATTGTTCAACATACTTATGTGCAGATATTTTTAGTTCCTAGCTGCTGCTGCTGCTGTGATCCTAGAGAACCAAAAAAGAAAAAATAGCTTGCATTTCCATTTGATATGAAATTTACCTGAGTCTATTTTCCTTTCTTTTCATTCTGTTGATGCAATCTGGCGCGATGGCTAAGTGTTTAGTTGAAATAAAGCATCTCTCTATCATTTGCAGGCAGAGCCACAAATCCTTTTTTGAAAAATCGGACCTATTTTTTGTATGCCTGCTACGACCACTTTCATATGACATTACTAAGCAAGACTCGGAAATAGAGGCATGCCAGGTACTTGGAACCAAAATTCCAACATTGAATTGTTAATGGTTATCTCAACAAAAAACAAAACCCCCACCTCTTAAAGGGTTTATTTCAGTTCTTCTAGCAGCATTTGACCAAATGCTTTGTCCACACTCTACTTCTCAATTGCAGTGGATGCCAGTGGAGGAATTTGCAGCACAACCATTCGTCCAGAAACACGAACTCGTGAAGTACATCCTCGAAGTCAGTTTGGCTAAAGTTGACAAGGAATATGCAGGGTTTTCGCCAATCTCCATAAAATCAGCATTCACAGACAAACTGTCCTTGTTTTACTTGAACCGGAGGGACCTTGACAGGGCCTCAGGATCAAGCAAACAGTAATGCACACTTTGGTCTGTGAAAAAAGGGTCTGAATCATTCATACAGTACCTGATTGTTTTGTTCACCAATTGGTAGCTTGGGGCCTTGGGCATTTGATTTTGACCGAACGTTGTCTGCCGGACGTGTCTATGATTCAAAGGAGGTATAGCAACGCAAACGTATAGCTGAAACTGTTGCACTTATGAATTTGTATTTGTAGGTTTACAGACAATAAAATGTTGGTTGGGCTTGACAGGAGACTTTTGTTGAAATTAGAAAATTTTATACAGAATTACTAACGTGTCACTTTTCTTGACTCCTGATTCATACATATGGTATATGTGTCAGTGTCATGACTCATGAATCGATCCACAGATGATTGATGTGTCACAGGTTTAGAAAAGGAAAGGAGAAAAAACAGAATGAGTGAAGAGATTGATTATTGGACCGTTGTTTCCTGGCCTACTAGCCCACCTCCAAAAATGACTCCACCAGCAGCCATCAGGGCCCTCGGCTGCAGGCGCGCCGACCACCTCGCGCACACGGCCCCATGTGCCGCCGGCCCCCGCGCTAGCCCCACTGCCGCCTCCTCGCTGGCTCGCTGGCCAGGCTGCTGCCACCGCGCGCGCCCCATGCGCCGCCGCCGAAGAAGGGAAAAAAACAATTAGAAATGTTGATTATTGTCTGAGAAAATGTGTAACCTATTTTGTCAAGATGTTGAACTGGACAATAGAAATGTTGAATGCAATATTTTCTTGCAAAATGTTGATCTATTTTTAGAAAATATTGAATTTGGTATTTTTGATGTTGATCTAGTTTCTAAATAATGTTGAACCTACTTTGTCGAAATGTTGAGTTCATCTTCTAAATATGTGTAATGGGCTTTAAAATTATGTTGTTTAACTAGTCCATAAGTTGTGTAGGAGCTCACCCCCAGCCTGGAAGCTATTCATCTTCTCCGCGAGATTGCAACAAGTCATCGCTGAGCACCGATGCTGTAGTGAGCTGAGCCGGAGGCTGGAGCTAGGAGGGAGGGGGCTCCTCTACCCCGGTTGGTGGGGGTAGTGCCCCACCCTGCCATATGTGGGTCTTTCGTCTATGTAAATATTACGGTATTATACGAGATTAATAACTGTCGTTTGAGAGCTATCCACATAGACTTAAAAGCCGAGTAACATATTGCTAGAGGCAGATTCTAAAATAATCAGACTTTTGGACTTGCGAGTGCTACCGAGGGTCACTCAAATTATGTACTCGAAAATACATGTACTTGTCGAGTGTTACCGAGTGTTATATGGCAAGTGTCTACAAATTGCACCTTTATGTACTCAAGTTAATTCGAGAGATAGAGCATCAATGTCCAATGTGATAATTTGGCTCCAAGAAACATCTGCAGCTACGATGCCAGCTCCTTCGGAACCAAGGACAGAGGCAACCAAAGGCCAGCAGGAACCAGTGAGACAACCCGGGCCTACCGGGGGCTATAACACCCCCCCCCCCCCAAACAAAAAAATTTTTCAAGGTTTACCAATATTGATATGATACCTCATTAGTAGTTCGTACTTAACTGCTAAGAGGTATGAGTGGTGTTACTAAATTTCAGATTTTATTTCCAAGTAGAAAACCGTATTGAGGGACAAGGGTACCCACGGGTCCTCACCGACTAGGATACTGGTCGGTTCTGACAGGTGGGTCCGTCCAACCATGCCGTAAGGTCAAGGCATGAAGATACGTAGAGCATAAGTTCGGAAGCCGGGCGAACAAATTCTACTCGGATATCACGTGATACTTGTTGTAAACCGATTCAGATTGCTTTCCATGTAACAACCAACTAGGATTAGATCTTATCCGATTATAACCCTAGGTCGTCAGCCTATATAAGGCGGCTAGGGACTCCCCCTGAGGGTACCGCATGTTAACTCTTCGCACCTGTAATCAGCAATACAATCCACAAGAATACATGACGTAGGTTATTACTCTCCGGAGGTCCGAACTTCTAAACCTTATGTCCTGTGTTACCATTCGAGTTCTTGATCTTACGATCTCCCCTGGCTACAAATCTACCACTTGGGTAACCCCTGGTGGATTGTCAGTCACTAAATCCGGCACGTATGCTGTGTGTCTTCTAAATTTTTGTTTGCTAAGTATGCTAGTATTCCATCTTTACATGACTATGTGATTTCAATCTTAAAGAGGTGTTGGGTGGAACTAAAATGAACATCAAGCATTTTATTTTGTACTAGCAATGCCCGTGCGTTGCTACGGTGAAATCTACTATATTTTAAAAGCTTATAAAGTTTTCAATTTTTATTATACTCTAGAAAATCAGTAGAATTTTGACTTAACATATTTCCTTCTGCTCAAATACTCATTACATTTCTACCTTTTTATTTAAGAAAGAGACTTGCTAGTGACAAAAATAGTTATAATCATATTATACCATATAACACGACCACATCTCTAATTGTACCATCTGGTTGGAATGGGCGAGGACTATGTTCACACATGGTACAGTTTATAAACAAGCACCGCTACTGCCTTAACATGGTGGGTGCACATAGTAGGCGTGGATCCGTTTATTCGTACAAGTAGCAAGTAGCGCACGACCAGTCTAGTGAAGTCTGCTGAGACAAGCCTGATTTTGAGCCGTCTAACTCCTTCGACCCATAACAGTGCACAACTTTTAGCCATTGGATGGAATTAACGGCTGAGATGATCCGCTCATCAAATAAATATCCCGTCCGATCGAAACCCTACACCCGCCGTCTCCTTCCATCCGTCCGCCGCGCCCTGCACCTCCTCCTGCGCGCCGCAGCACCCTCTCCCGTACCTCGTCTCCCTCTCAGGATGTTTGGATACCTCAGACTAAACTTTAGTCCCTGTCATATCAGATGTTTGCACACTAATTAGAAGTATTAAATATAATATGATGATAAAACTAACTGCATAAATGATGGCTAATTCACGAGACGAATCTATTAAGCCTAATTAGTCCATAATTAGCTCATGTGATGCTACAGTAAACATGTGCTAATTATAAATTAATTAGGCTTAATAGATTCGTCTCGCGAATTAGCCCTCGTTCATGCAATTAGTTTTATAATTAGTTCACGTTTAGTCCTTCCAATTAGTATCAAACATCCGATGTGACCCGAACTAAAAATTAGCCCCTCACTCTCCTGCTCCCGCTCCACACCCTCCTCCCCGCCCACCTCCGCTCCGAGATCCACATCCTCACGGCCGTGCATCTCCACTCCTCGGCCTCCATCCTCTACGCCCGCTCCCCGCCTCGTCCCCTTCCGTATCCCTCCCTCCCTCCCTCCCTCCCTCGGCTCCTCCTCCCTCTCCCCCAGCCGAGGCAAGCGGCGGGCGCAGGCCGGGCGGCACGGCCGAGGCAGCTCGGGCGTGGCCCGGGCCGAGGCCGAGCGACGCGGCCGTGGCGGGTGGCGTAGGCGGCCGGGGCCGAGGCAGCGCGGCCGGGGCTTGTTCGGGGCGGCATGGAAGCCCTGTGACAAGTGGCTTGTCGGGATGGACGAAATTATTTTAGCAAAAGCGTTAATCCCTTTAATATTAGGTAAATATTAATATTAGGTAAATATCAGGTAAAGATAAAGATTTATTACTTTTTTAATTGTACTTTATGCCTCAGTGAACGATCTTACTTGGAAACGACAAGTTATTCTATGGCTATATATGATTAATTTACTATGCGATTGAACTACTGATTTGAACCGGGCCGTATCCTCCCTCTCTCTCTCCTCTCTTCCGCACCAGGGCCCACCAGTTTATAAAGGGCGAAAGGCCGCGACCAGGCCCGCGCGGAGCTGCCTACAATTCATTCTGCTGCCGAGGCATACAACGCTTCATCTCCGCAGCGCACATCAGCCGTTCGACGGAATGCCCCACTAGACCAGGACGCCCGACGCCATGTCCTTCCTGGCGTTCGGTCGCGGCCGCCTCCTCCGTGAGCTCTCCAATCGGCGCCCGCCGCCGCCTCAACGGCGAGGTGCTCCTCACTTCTCCCTCACCCGAACCGCCCAACGCCAACCCCGGCGACCGAGCCGAAACGGCTGCCGACTGCTAATGTCTTTGTCGTTTTGTTTGCTGGAACCAGGAGTTCACGCCGCGTTCGTCCGGCGGTTCAGCGCGCATCACTTCCCGCTCGATGGAGTTGAGGACGCCGCGGAGCAAGCCGTCCAACCGCCACTGCCGTCGTCGCCGCCGGTTTCTCTGGCGAAGAGTCTGGCCTCTCTCGCCGAGGAGTCGGCCGAGGCCGTCCAGAGACAGAGGAAACCCCTCATGCGGATGGAGCGGAGGCGGCTGGCGGAGCTCCGCATCAAGAAGAGGGTCAAGGCGCAGTACCTGAACGGCAGGTTCTACGACCTCATGCGTAAGGTCGTGGCGACCGTCGAGACGCTGGAGGACGCGTACGACATTATCCGTCTCAATTCGAACGTTGATCTAGCGTCTGCGAAGGATGATGCCTGCTTCGTTACGCTGGCAGAGCAGCTGAGGAGTGGGGAGTTTGATGTCAGAGCAAATGCTTTCTCAGTGGTGGCGAAGAGACGGGGAGAAGGGTGCCTTGTTCTTCCTAGGCTGAACTTGAAAGTTGTTCAGGAAGCGATAAGGGTGGTGTTGGAGGTTGTATACAGGCCTCAATTCTCAAAGATATCACATGGTTGCCGCAGTGGGCGAGGGTATCACTCAGCCCTCAGGTTCATATCAGATGAAATTGGGATTCCAGATTGGTGCTTTACTGTCCCATTGCACAAAGAGGTTGATAGCAATGTAAACTCTAAGCTTATTTCTCTGATACAGGAGAAGATTGAGGACACCCAGTTAATTGCATTCATGCAAAATATGTTTGATGCCAAGGTGATCAATTTGGTATTTGGTGGGTACCCAAAGGGCCATGGGCTGCCCCAAGAAGGCGTACTTGCACCAATCCTGATGAACATATATCTTGACAGTTTTGACCATGAGGTGTTCAGGATTTGCTTGAAACATGAAGGCCTTGGTTCAGAGGCAACAAACGTTTCAGAAGACCATGGGTCAAATTTGCGTCGCTGGTTTCGGAGCCAACTGAAGGGGAGAGATGAAAATAGTGAAGAACAAACAGATTGTCAGACAAAGATAAAGCTATATGCTTGTAGATATATGGATGAGATTTTTGTTGCAGTTTCTGGATCCAGAGATGTTGCAGAAGATTTGAAATCTGAAATTGTTGCTTACTTAAGCAAATCACTTTACTTGGAAGTTGATAATAGGTTGCGTCTGATGCCAGTCAAAAGGAATTTGCGGGGATTACAGTTTTGCGGTGTTGTGGTCAGAGCCGAAACAAAGGAAAACGCCAAACTGAAAGCTGTGCATAAACTGAAGGAGAAGATTGGTTTGTTTGCTTCTCAGAAGCAAGAGATTTGGGACGCTATGAATCTTAGAGTAGGAAAGAAGTGGTTGGCATATGGTTTGAGAAGAATAAAAGAGAGTGAGATCAAGCCACTTGGCCTTAGCACCCCATTACTCGATCACATTGCACAATATAGGAAAGACGGCATGAAGACAGATCACTGGTTCAAAACTTTATTAAAGGTATGGATGCAGGATGTCAATGCCAAGAAAGAGCTAAATGAGGATGTTCTCCTATCTAAATACATTGCTGAACCAGCACTTGCACAAGACCTTAGGTATGCATTCTACAACTTTCAGAAGCAAGCTAAAGATTACATCTCATCAGAAACTGCTGCTACTGAGGCATTGTTGTCCAGTTTAAAGAGCGAGGAATCAATTAGTACCTGCACTGATGGTGGTATCATTAAAATTCATGCTCCTCTTAGCTATATTCAGAAGTGCCTTCATCGCTATGGTCTAATTAATCTCAAAGGTTTCCCTAGGCATGTTTCAGCCCTTGTCTTGCAAGATGATGAGTTAATAGTAAGTTGGTTTGCAGGAATAATTCATCGTTGGATAAGATGGTTTTCTGAGGTTGACAATTATAAAGAACTTCAGCTTATGTTTGTTGAATGTGTCAGAAAATCCTGCATCAGGACATTATCTGCAAAGTATCGGATGTATGAAAAATTGACCGAAAAGCGGTTTGAACTTGATGATCATGGCATTCCAAGGGTTGAGGATTTTGAGGCAATAATTAAACCTTTAGAATCTAGTTATTCTTTGGCTTCCACTGATGAAGCTTTGATGTATGGCATTTCTAGTAGTGGTTTATTTGTGCTAACACTGTCAAGGGTTAGAGTCCCTACTCGACAATTCAACTGCTTTGTCATGGGCTGCCAATCTGCATCACCAAGTATGTATGTGCTTCATGTGAAGGAGAAACAACATTTTCCTGGATGGAGGACAGGTTTCTCGTCATCAATTCATGGGAGTTTGGATGGTAAACGAATTGGATTGTGCACCCAGCATGTTAAAGATCTATATCTGGGACACATCTCCCTTCAATCAGTTGATTTTGGTTCCCTGCTCAGATGACTTGAAGATGATACCTGTGGTTTTCTAATAGTCAGGGGCTTTCTACTGACTCACAGAGCAGTAGGTTCAGTGCTTGTAAACCAATACATGGTTGTTGCTAATCGTAGTATCATTTGGTGAGAGATAACTTACCTGGTATGCTTGTGGACTACTTCAAATTGAAAATGAGCCTACAATTTGAAGCGGCTCCTTTTCGGTGAGTGGTTCAGACTTACAGAATTCAGTTTTAGTTGGTAATTCTTCAACTTTATAAAATGCGCGTAGCACTAGGCGAACCGTGGGGTGGCGCCTAAGCACTGCATAGCTAGGCTAGATGGTGATTAGGTGGTAGGCATTGCTAGATAAGCTAGATGGCTGCTAAACTTTACTCTAATCATAGCATTTCTAAAATTTGTGCAAATTTGTTGCACTTATTTTAGACAAAATAATTTGTTAGTTTTAAATCTCTTTTCTCTCAAAGAAAATAGAAACGGCTCTAGTGCATTCATGTGTGGCGGAACGTAAAATTGCTTTGAGCGCTTCTGGTGCTTTCTGGTTGTTGTGATGGGCACTTTGTATGTCAAACTTTTACCATCTCTTATCATACCACCAGGAAACCAATCAATTTATGGACAATTACTTTTGAGAAAGTTCTGCTGCTCTCCGGTATATACATATGTGACTGCTAAAACTCAAGTTTGTTTGACAGACTTGCATTGGATTCCCTGCTGGATTGGCTCACTGATTGTAACTTGTATTCAGAGTTGTTTTGCGATAAGCTCCTAACTGAATCAGGCAGCAAACTGTGTAATGATGGACAATAGAACTGATGTAAAACGTGGATTGGTTTGATCTGATCCAATGAGAACCTGATTTGGAGAAGTGCACAATGCACTCAGGTTCACAAGATGCGGTTGCAAACACATGTTGCATACTTGCATTTCCCGTCGGCAATATACTTGGCAAAGGTAGCTTTCTTCTGAATCATTGTTTTCTTCATGCATGCTTCTTTATTTAGCCTGTCCTCTAAATCATGAGTTAGTTACTTCTTATACTATAAATGTCACGTGTGATCTCTTCATAAGATGGTTACTTCGTGGGCGTGACTATGCCATTTTATCTCTGAATGTTGTCTTTCAAGAGGGCACACTGGATTTTTTATATAAAAAAGTGAAAAGACACACCGTGGATTAGCATGAATGGGGGCATATTATTCCTTACAACACAATAGAAAGGGAAACAGCAGTAGACCATACTGGATCACCACCAGAGCATTAATAACTTAGGTTAAAAGACTAGGATTTGGCATAAGTGCCTTGCCCTTTCTTAATTATAAACAGGTCTCCTCTTATGGGGAGAGGCATGGTAATCCTTGTTAAGAAATTTCAGAACTTCATCACTGGCCTCTAGCATTTTCTCTTTTGAATCCTCATTAATTCTATATAATGTGCTGCGAACGATGGAATCCTTCAGCTCTTGTTTGGACCCTGCGTTTGAGTTCCTGGAAGAATGCTTGGAATGCAATGTTCTGATATGTTGAGTATTTGGAATGTTGAGTGCTATCACTGATGTGCTTCCTTCTAGTTTTACTCTTTTCGTGGATGATCCTGCCTGAATCCTGGAGCTACTACTATCCTGAGATATTTTACTAGGAAATTAGTATCGGACCATAATCCACTAATCAAGGAAAAACAGGGAAAATAAAATCTGGATGGATTGTCATTGCCATGATGGCTCTCTGGGACAGATTGTCTATATTTGGACAGTGGTTCCTAGAAAATATCTTTCTGCTATAAAGCTGTATTCATGAATTTCAAAGTTGAGATTATGATGTAATACCTCAAAATTACTTTGGTATTTTACTATCTGACAATATTGTGTAGAGTTTTGTTCTATCTGACATGTTCATGCTCATGTCCATATATTGCTGGAAAGAATACTCCGATACCAGCAAATGTGGAAGTATGAAATTGCATTTTTGTTTAAATTTCATGTAACTACTATAAAATATAAATTTATGCTAGCTTTTGACCAAGAAAACATGTATATATAGGATGTTGGGAAGGAGGAAGAAATCACCTTAAGGTTTGAAGGCGCACTTGAATTAGTTGAGTAATTCTTAATTTCTCCTGCATTAAGAATGTAACAATATTCAAACTGAACAGAAAATGTTGATGTAGGATTTCCTTGTTTTATTTGTTTATTTGGTATAGAAATATTATTTCTTTGCAAAGCTTGTAACAGCTAGAAAATTGAAAATTACTAGTATATCTTGAATAAAATGGTGCATAAATGCTGACCTTTTCCCAAAAGGAGCATAAACTTCATTATCATGACATAAGGAAAAAGACAACAAATTATTGTTTTATCATAACTAAACACGTGTATCTAACAAGGAAAGCCATATTTGACATATATGATGGCAAACCAGAAGAGAAATGAAAAAAAAGCTAGTTATAGTTACTTGGCTGTACCCTATCTACTTCTAGTTGTTCTTGGGAGGGTGTTTCCGGGGTGAACGGTAATCAGCAGTGAAGGGAATGTGTCCATCAAAGTAAACCTTTGGTGGAGGTTTTCTACTTGTAAAATAACAGTTCACACTCAAATCCTTCCCTCCTCCGTGCCCGCATTTTCCAACAGAATGTTTTGCACCTGAGCTTGTTTTGCTTCCAGAATTCTGTGCATCCTTCTGCTTCATGGCTGTGTCTCCAAAAGCCAGCTTTCGTCCTGTCAATACATTGCTTCTAACTTCCTCGTGTGTGCTGGTTTTGTCGACACTAAGTTCCTGGATTTGACACATCATTAGTTACTGTATTCAGGGATGAGTCCTGGCTAGAGGCTACAAGATTCTATAACTTCACAGTGCTTACGATTCTTACCAGCTTGATTTCTGCTCCGCTCTTGCTGCTAGTTACCATCAGCAATTCTGAGAACAGGCAGTAGGTGTGTCAGTTTGTCAAACATCTGTACTTACACCGAGAACGGAATGAGCTGGGAGGAAAAAACTTGGCTCGAGTAAGCAAACACAAAAAGGAGAAGTGTTGATATCTACCTCTATGTGCAATGGTGACGAAGGGGCCGAGGGTGGCCGAGAGGATGGCCAGCCCGAGCAAGAAGCTTATACAGTTTAACGGCTGCATAACTAACTGTCTAGCCCTGCTTTTAGGTATGTCTGTCTTGTAACTAAGAGAAAGGGAAGGAGAAAAGGAAGGTTAGATTTATAGGGTTGCAGAGACATGAGCCCTCCATTGGTCAAAGTAGAGTTGCAATATCTCCTGTCCATAGAATGCTGCACCTGTACTTTTCATCCATACAATAATCTGTGGCCTCAGCATTTTCTTATTGGCTTGAGTATATTCATGAGCTTGGAACTACTCAAAGTTTGTCCATTGCCATTTGCCAAGCAGCAGTTTCCAAGGATCTAATGCATTGTAAAAGTGCTCCAAGGATCGGCAAATTGCTTGGGATAGAAGATTTGGAGTGCCTTGGGCCCTCTGCCCGCAGTGCTGCTGCCAATGCATGCAGTGAGGAAGAAGAGGCAAAAATTAGTGGCCAACTAGAAAGTTTTCCGGTGACCAAGGCCGGAACCTAGAGTTTCACCTCTTGGTGCCCCCATATGTACCTTAAACCGTATTGATTCATCAGACTCCTAGGTGGTAGCCTAAAATTTAACTGGTGGTAAATTGGTGGGCGTGAACCAGACGCCCTCGGCATGCAAGGGCACGCCTTGTGTTCGACAATGACCGCCACTGTCAGTAGGATTGAATTAGGGGGACTTTTTTGAAAAATGAATTAGGGGGACTTGGGAGAGTGAACGCATGGAGAATCATCTTCATTTTCAGCTGGTTGAATTTGCTCCGCTTCTTAGAAGTTAGCACATGACTTGAGCGTAAACTAACAAGACGGTTTTTCCTCTTTTCAGGTGTTGGCCATGACAAGTGGCCGCGAAAAGCATGAGCAGGATGCCAGCTCGAGCTTCGGTTCCGCTGCTTGGCAGCTTGGGCGCATGAGCTGGGGAACACAGGTCCTAGGCCTCTCTGCGCCTGGTGTGAAGATTCATACAAATGGTACTGTACCTGAAATGGTACTCTCTCAGACAGTCAACACGGTCTTCCGAGACTCAAGTCGTACCAGCTGCGTGGCCCATGCCTCGGCTTTGCGGTTCGCCTGTTTCGCGCATCTGAAGTGAAATGATTCAGAGCTGGCCAGGCCGAGGCCATCCGAACTCGGATGTTGGGCGATTTGCTTGTCATGCTGTGTTTGTGATAGAATCATTGAACTGAAGAAATCTCTGTTTTCCTTCTAGGCACTGTGATGTGAAGAGCTCTAAGTTTGGGCCCTTCACGGAGATACATAAACTGTTGTAGATTTGAAGTTTCCAGTAATAGAAGTTTCTGAATCATTAGTAAGAAGGATGGACGCAGATTTGCTCTGCAGTCTGTTTGGATCCGTGTGCCGGAGGTGATGCTTGCGTACAAGAGCGACCCGGCAACTGCATGATGTAGCCAGAAAGCAGAACTCTTGCAATACAATACAATGGAGACCATCATATTTTCATATGCAAGGGCTGTACTCAGTAACTGTCTAACTGAACATACACTGGTTGTTACTGAATGCATCAAACGAAGGCATGGCAGTCTGACACACCCCGACGAAACTGTGAGAAAAAAAAAATCGACAGAGTGAGAGAGCAACCGTCGCCATCTCGCAGAGCGTCAACGGAGCAACGTGCCATAGCGCCGCCAGCGTGAACAGCGTTTGGACGCGCCGGTGGCCGGCTACGGGGTCCGATCCGGCTGGGCCCCAGCCGGAGTCCGGGCAGCTGTGAGGGAACCGATGAAGAAGCATCGGGTGGCGCAGCGGGCGAACGTGCGCCGGGGACCTCGGGCTCCGGCGGGCGCATCATCATTTGCATTCATTTGCTTACTGGGGTGTGGGGAGGAGCACGAGGGCGTGCGAGGTCCGATTCCCGTCTCCCCGCGCTCCGATCGTGGCTCCAGCAGCCGGCGACACATTTTCCTCCTCGCGGCAGCCGGCGGCTCGGATCGAGGGTTGTACGAGTGACTTTCAAGTTTTTGTTGGGCACAGATCCTATTCCTAGTACAGCTTCCTACTATCCATCCCTACGTGTCCGTATCACACTCACAAACAGATTTTTTTTTCTTCTTCCCCGAGCGAAAAACTGCAGCAGGTCAGGCGCTGTTCAGCCCAGTTGCATTCGGCCTATAAAGCTCGACCATGACCAGCCCAAATTAAGAGGCTGGGTAAGCTAGTTGGGCCGAATGGATGAGCAAACTGGCTAGGCGGGCAGGCAGGCAGCCCGTTGTTGGCCATGGCGGCAGGCAGGCTGCCACCCCACGTGGGTCGCGGCCGTCCCAGGCTCCCAGTCCCACCGACACTAATATGGTTGATAAACTTGCTAGAAACACAGCGGATCCCTCGGATCAGATAAAAAACAGTGATGAGAGTAAAGGTGGAAGGTAATCTTTCATTCATGGTCAGTTTTCCAAGTCTTCACTACATCATACATGTCAGCGTGATCCCTGCGCAGCTTGCTTACCATGGTACGGTAGTACATGATGCAAAGCAGTAACAGAAAACCACGCTCTTTCAGGTCAGGATAGTGTAATTGACCACGCAGGGAAAACAAAACTCCCAATTGAAGTTCGATAAAGTTCTATGAACGCCGTTTCTGTTTAACAGAAATAAAAAGTGCAATAGTACAAAATATTTACAGTTACGCAAAAGGAGTGCCCCCCATGGCCTTGGGCTTTTCTTCGAACTTTTTCACCATCAGTTAGGAAGTGAATGGCTTCCAAAAACCTTTCAAGAAACAATTCAGGGAAAACAAAAAAAGAATACAAACCCTCATTCAAACCAATATGCCTTTTCCAGTCACGCTAAAGACACCAAGTGAATAAAAGTATACAAAATGTAATACATACAGATGACTACCAGGTACTAACCTTCCCTTACTTTCAGCTCCCAGAAGCTGCAGTGAAACAGTCAATATTGCACAATTTGACTGATCTCATCATCCCTCCAAATCTGCCACATCAAGGCGTTGCAAGAGTCAAGAGGGCATAAAACAGAACAGCTCTTGGGACAGAAATCCACAATAAAACATAAAACAGAATGCATAGAAGCGTATGGACAAACCGGTCAATGCTTTTCCGTGGCCTGTCAGGTTGATCCATGCTAGCCCGTGGTTTGTCAAGTTGATCCACACTTTTTCTGCTTTTATCTCTCCGGTCTATGCTGCCCCTAGGTTTCTCCCGTCGATCCGTGCTTGGTCTATGGTCAATGCTTGACCTCGGTTTGTCCCTAATATCTGTGCTTCTCCTTGAGCTCTCCGTGCCTTCGGATCCTGTTTCACTAGGATCTGAGGGACCTGAACTCTCCAGAGATTCATCTTTCACTGGTGGTGATTTCTCTATCGCTGTGACAAACTTTTTCAGGTGTTTAATGTATTCTGGATATAGCTCCAAATTACAATGGTTTCCCCCTTTGACCCACAGAGGCTCATACTTCACTTTAGATAGCTCCCACAGTGTCCTCCCATGAGAACAGTCAACAACCTCATCAGCTGTACCCTGCACATGAGATACGTTTAGTGCCTTTAAGTGGTAAAAAGAAAAAATTTATGTAGCCAATCGGCAGAACATCTTGTAACACAGTAATTGGACCAACTATTCTTCCTAAAATGAAAAAGAAAAATTGCCTTCTAAATGGCATTAACAATCACATAAGCACAAGGACATTCTAACAGTGATGAAATATTATGAAATACTTATGTCCTTCGTGTATGACACCAATATCCAGCATTTTATATGCAGGAACTTGTGACATCTCAGTCAAGACTCCAGGCAAAAGGACCTTATGGCCTGAACTCTGGAAACTAAAAACAGTATTCAAGTACAGTGCTAGAATAATGTATTCCTTAAGTCAACAGTGGGAGAAGGTACGGTGGTACAGAGAGATTGTGTAATATGTAAACCAATTAATTGATCCCAAAAAAGTATATCATTGCCCTGTGTAGTAACTTTGCGTATGCACAAAATTGCATTAGTTCTCTCCACTGAGATGCACAAAATGTGCAGAGTTTAATAAAAATGTCAGGACATCAGTGGTAACAACTTGGAACTTGGAACATGTTTTGAAAATAACACAGTACGAAAATGATAAATAATCATCAAATGTAAAGCCTTGAACCCAAGTTCCCTATCTGCAAGACAGAATTTAATGACAACAGAAACACACATGCATGTGCGCACATGGAGTTGAACATTATTTTAAAATATGCTGTCAGACGGATACTCACATGGATTACTAAGACGGGACATTTGACCAGAGGAATTTTGTCAATGTTCTGTAAATAAATTAGTAGTGATTAGATCAGGTATATAATCAAATTAGAAGGACTAAAGTAAAGTAATGACCTTATATATGTCAAACCAGTATGTATGTTTCACAGGATACATCACTCTTAAACCAGATGATATTGGGCTATGTAGTACAACTGCTCGCAAATGAGATAAACGGGATGCTAAATCCAAAGTAGGGCCACTTCCAACTGATTGGCCATATAAAATGATGTTTTCCTCAGAGGCTCCATAAGTTTCTATAAGACACCTATAAACAGCTTCTATATCAGCATAAGTATTTTGCTCACTTGGCTGCAGAATAAAATGGAATTAAACAGGTCAGACATGCTATATTTGGGGAGCTGGAACTCAGACAACAGCATGAAAGAAAATGGGCAAAGGGAAAGTACTTTCCTAGAAAAATGTGAATTTATACCTTCCCAGATGACTGTCCGTACCCAGAATAATCGTAACTGCAGGAAAATGTACAATTCAGAAATTACTAATGTGGAGTGAAATAGGCACACAAAGTTCATGGCTGATGAGGCATCAAAATGAGAAGCAAATATATCATGAGCACAATAGGAAGTTCAAAACAAGCCAGAGATAATGCACAATAATAAATTATACTGAACTTTCATTGTGTCAAGGCAACAGTCTGATAGGTGGACAAGCTAAAAAGTCAAACTACATATCAAATTGTAACCAGGTCTCTACCATACTACTGCAGAAAAGGTAAACTAGGATAATAAAAGCACTAATATAGCAAAAAAAAGATGTTGATCCAGTAAGAAACCAAATGAAAAATAAGAAAACTTAAGTGGGAGGAGCTGACCAGATACTTCATACCACAAGATTTCAATCGGTTAGTTCGTTAAAAAAAAGATTTCAAATTGGTTATGAAGTGTTAGATCAACTGTACAACTCAATGGTTCCAGCCAACCAAATCAACAGCTCATCCCAACTCATTATTAAATATAGCCAGCAAACTAGAAATCATAATCCCCTCAGCAAAACCTGATAACTAAAATGTCTCTATAGAACAAAAGCTACAATAAAGTTCCATAATTAAATCCAATAGCAAAACTTGGATATAGAGAAGCCAGTGGACAACTACTATAGCCAAAGTGTAACCAAATAGGAAGTACTACAAAGATTTCAAACCTACAACTCGAACGTATAAAACTTTTAAATTGAGAAAATGGACTTTAGCTGGGCAATGTCGACAAATTTCAACAGTGGCTAACTGCTGGAGTCAAGGGGAAAGAGGAGAGACACCGCTAACAAGAAAGCATGCTCGTAGTACATTTCATTTGGACAAAGGAATTTGTTACTAAGGGTTTTACCCAATACGATGGGTGACAGAGAAAGTTGAAGTTCATGCTGTCAATGACAGTGTGTCAGCATGGGGACCAGCGAGGCAGAATGCAGCTTATGTTAGATTATTTTAGGCAAGCCATGGGGAGGTAATAGCTAGTAAATTTTGTAGAGCGCGAACAAACAAGGAGTAATAAGTAAGCATTAAGCATGATTCTATCCCTACATATGCAGCTTCCAGTATCTCTGTTAAGTGAATGGATAGTCAATCTCAATCAGGCACAGCTAGAATTCATATATTAGTGATGTTATTCAAATTCTAACCAAAGATTACCTAGGCAACATGGGTCCCACTACAACTACAACTAATGTAGCAGTTCTGTAGTACCAACGGGATTATTTAACACTCAACAACAAGTCAAACAAGATTCACAACCAAAATCTCCAATATAGCCGGTCTTCCTTCCCAGGATCCAAGAAGTTCCAAACAACTCTGGTACTGATGACAATGGAGCAGACGTGCCCCTCAATCAATAGTACAGCACATCAACATCCAAACTTTCCAGTCAGCTTAAGTATGCACTATCAAACAATTACCAACTTCAATGAAACCCACCCACTGTGCTCAGAACCGCTAACTTTCTGAACCACACATACAGATAAGCTGCACTATTGCAGCCCAGGACATTCCCACCAATATAACAATTAAGACCACATAATGTCCCACCCTTTGCCCCATGGCATAACTTCCAAAACAAGTACATATACAGAATCTAACAGTAACCTTCCACGGATATACAATCCAACTGCGTGGGCGACCTTGAACACTTATTCTCCCCATCAAGTTAAATTCAATTCTAGATTACAATTTCTATCAAAATGACATAACAGATTTCTACTAGTGAAAATAAGGCATCTAATTAAGTTACGAAGCAGCTACAGAGTCGAACATTGCTTGATCGATTGCAAGATCCCAAATGTACCTGAATAATCAAAAGCAAGCAGGCAAGCTCTAAACTAGAACATACATGACTCCCATTGCTGGCAGTAATTACAGTCCTAACAAGATGTATTCCTTTTTTTTATCAAATCAAGAAGCCTGATACTAACATCATAATGAAAATAAGCTGCTCACGCAACAGGCAGGATCTCGTCGAAGAGTATCCAGTCCTATCAGCAAAGGCGCGGCGAGACAGAGCGGGCACGTACCCCATGAGGTTGACGTTGAGGTGCGTGCTGAGCTCGAGGAAGAGCTCGTACATCTGGCCCAGGTCGGCGGCGTTGCCGTGGGAGTAGAGCAGCGTGAGTCGCGCCCCGGGCTGGCGCACGTACATGGCCACCACCTCCGTGCCGCGCTTGGTGGGCAGCTGGCGCGCCTCCACGCCGCGGCCCCGCGCCACGGGCACCCCACTGAGCTCCACCACCTCCGAGTCCGCCGCCGCGGCCGCCGGCGACGGCGGCGGCTCCACCCCGTACGACGGTGGGGCCGGCGGGAAGAACGCGAACCGCGCCGCCACCGTCGACGCCACCGCGCCCATCGGGAGCGCTGGGAGGCTGGGAGCAAGTAGGGCTCCGGGTGGCGGGACTCGAGGTTGAGGAGGAGGAGATGCGCGTGGCGTGGCGAGCTCGGTTTTTTAGTGGAGGCTTTCGCGGAAGCTGCCGCCGCGATCGGAGGGGAAAGGGAGAAACGGAGCGGAGCAGCCGAGCAGCGGGCGGGGGGTGGTGGTTTGTTTGTTAATACAAAACAACTGAGGGGGTGTTTGGGAGGAGGGGGCTAAATTTTAGCCCCCGTCACATCGAATGTTTGGACACTAATTATGAATATTAAACCTAGACTAATTACAAAACTAATTACACAACCCCTAGGCTAAATCGCGAGACGAATCTATTAAGCTAATTTAGTCCATAATTTGACAATGTGGTGCTACAGTAACCATTCGCTAATGAGGGATTAATTAGGCTCAATAAATTCGTCTCGTGATTTAGCCTAGGGGTTCTGCTATTAGTTTTGTAATTAGCTCATATTTAGTCCTCCTAATTAGCATCCGAACATCCGATGTGATAGGACTAAAGTTTAGCCCCTGTCTCCCAAACACCCCCTGAGTTGGGACCCGTCGTCAAGAGGCTCCATCCTACATTGTGTGGTTGTGATTGTTAAGTTGATCCAACTCCTCTCGTGTTTGGTTAAAAAATATCGAATCTACAGAAATGTGGATGTTATTTTAATACCGTTAGCATTAGTTTTTAATGAATCCCACCTATCATATGTGAGGAATATATGTTGTCCTCTATTTTTTCACGAATCTTATCTTCTTCCTCTGTTCCCCAGGCTCCCTTCGCTATGCCGCCGCTTGCTCTGCCAGATGGCTCCTCCTCGTCGCGCCCTGCTCTGCTCTGCTAGCTCCTCCTCGCCTTGCCCTACTCTGCCCACCGGCTCCTCCCGCGCGCCGCCCTGCTCTACGCACCGGCTCCTCCCCGCACGCGCCGCCCGGCTCCTCCCCGTCGCGCCTGCCGGTGGACGAGCTCACTGGCCACCGCGCGCCCCTACCTTCCCCCCACACCTTGAGCCATTGGCGGAGCTCTCCGGTGCCGGTCGCCGCGTGCCCCTCCCTCTCCCCAACCTCCGCCCCTCCCGCGCCCCTCCCTCTCCCCAGTGCCAGCTGCCACTCGTCCTGCCTCTCCCCTGCACTGGCCACCACGCCGGCGGCCGCGCGCCCTACCTCTCCCATCGCGCCAGCGACCACGCGCCCCTACCTTTTCCCGCGCCAGCCGTGTGCGCAATCCTGCTGCGGTATTCATGTGGATTGGGATGGTCCTACCCACGTAACTTTCCATCCGAACATGGGTCCATCTGCCTGGCTGGATTCGAATTTCCAAACTGAAAGCCGCGCTAAATTCGGGGCAAATTTGGATTCATCCTCACGGAAACGGGGGAGAAAAGTTTTTGGCGCCACCTCATTAAAGGACACGGAAAGCTAACATGTGAAGCGGCTCGCCGCTCGCTTTAGCGCTGCCGGCGGCGGCAGGGACGCCGTTGCTTTCGGGAAAAGCGCGTCCTCCGCTTTTGCTGATGGCTCGAGGTGACGGGCGGCGCCTGCCACTGGCAAGCGGGGCCAGGGTGCGCTGGGCCCCACCTGGAAGTTGATTTTGGCAGACAGGTTAACTAACTTTGTACCCTTTCTTGACGCCTTTTTTTGTTTTCAGAGAGACGCCTGGTTAGCTTACGTTAAGCCACTTCTTTTCTTCCCTCACCTTTTTTTTTATCGTCTCATGTGAACTCCGAAACAGGAACAGCTTGTGTCTTTTGGAAAGAATGTCAGGCTGGCAACGAGGTTTCGCTTGCTGCGCATTTCGTTCAGAAAAGGAGTTTGATTCGGAAGCTAGATTTCAATTCATATATAAATACGCAATGTGAAGCATAAGGCACGGGGTTGCATATTAATACTACATCTCATCGGAAATGCAAGAACTTGTCAACGGCATAAGACGACGCTTCACATGCTTTTGACGCAAAGGTAGGGCCAACACATGAAATTACTAAAGCATGCGGGTCGCGAACAGACTGAATAGCAAAGATGCTGCACAGGCTGGTTAGACTGGTCTAGCAACCCGATCAGACCGGTTTCCTAGAGTTTAGCCTAAATTGATCGTTCGAGAGGATAACTACCACGCTTACGTGATGGAAGACGGCTAGGTTTACGAGCAAACCAGCAAAGGGATAACCAACACACTTCCGTTATGAAGAACGACAAGTTTACGAGCAAGGTCGTCAATGCTCTCGCCTGGGAGGGACCCCATCAAGGCGTGGACGTCGCCGGCGTGCCCTAGGTCGACCATCAAGCCTAGGACGCCATCTCTGGTCGTGGAGATCAGTAGATGAACAACATGGAGATTGGAAAAGGAGTTTAGGAGATAAAAAGTAAATGCACAGTAGATTGATTCGATTGGGATATCCTCACTCGGTCGTGGCCCTTTATATTTATAGGGTGGGGAGGTCTTGCCCCAGTAAGAGTCGAAGGTTATACAAATCCCGTGTCAAAATACAACTCCTAACTCGGATTAGGCTGGTCAAACCGGTCAGACCGCCCATCCAAACCGGTCTAATCGGTTAGCACAGGGCTGAATCTTGCCAGAGCCATAACTCTCTCATCCGGACTCCAAACTGGATGTTCTACATGATCGACTCGACGAGATCTACGCAATGGTCAAGTCTAATTAGAGATTTGACAATGTTAGTAGAACTAGTCTGAGCGGTTTGTAGATCGGCTTGTCCAGATTCAGACAACAAACTCCTATGATGCAAATTTTGATCTCGAACACATGCCCCCTATTTGTTGGTAAAGCTTGTGTACCACAAACATTTATTAGAACCAAAACTCCATAGGAATAATGTAGAGCACAAGTGCATCAACCATGTTCCACTTTTAAGGATGATAGTGTCTATCGTCCATATTACTTGATCCTGCCCAATATAAAGAATTCAGCTTATTGCTGCTGTTTATACATCTTGTATGAGTAAGTAAGATAAGCCTAAGTACATATTGCCTCGACTGTGGATTCTTGATACTAATTCAAAGTCATTCTCACACTTGTAATCTATTGTGGATATATAAAGCGACCAAATTGCTATGATGTCAATTGGTCATTGCAATACTTCTCAAATGAGAATGAAGAAAGATAGAACAATTCAAAATTGCATCCATAGATTATTTGACCATGAATAAAGTAGGTGAGTAATCAACCCAAAAGGTGAATATGACACAATTACCTTGGAATTGATGATGGCCAGATTACTCTTGAACCCCTCTTGTTTGTTTTCCCCTTCTCTTTTGATACATCTTGGATTATGCAAATATCCAACAACAAACTTTTTCTAACTACTAACCTCGGCTTCACCAGGTTCTAAAATTTCAATAGCCAAAGTAGTAGCCATACCAGTCAAACCGGTCTCAATGACAGTCAGACCGATTTGTCCAGGATGTGCCCTCCGATATTTGCTAAGCACCAACCTCTCTCATGTAAATGTCTTTTTGGACATTGCAGCCTGATACTCCTCACTCCAGAATGCTGATCCTGAATTTCGATGCTTTGCTACATCTTGCCCCCTGAGCATTGAAACAACCAATAAGGTCATAAGTGATCTCTGATCGGGAAGTTATCGCTTTAGGACAATGATCAAAGAGATTCATCAACCATATATGTTGCCAAGGACAATAAAAAAGCAGCATCCATAATGAATCCATCCATAAAAATATGTATAGCTGAAGTAAATTTTAGAGAATGATACATATGAAAGAACAAAAAATCATCTCTATGATCTACATATTTCGGCTTTTAAAAACTAACAGCAACATCTATTGCAATTAATCAATATGCATAATAATTTGGTGATAAATCTCCATGATATAAAGACCCATGTGGCATCCAAGGATCAAAATAAGAATATGAAGGATAACCAAACATATCTAAGAATGAATTCAAAGACATAGGCACATATGACATTTGTAAAGCAAATGGATGATGTAATGACCAATAATTCTGATGATTTGGTACAAACCTCATATTTGAAGATTGTCTCTCAGACTTTTTCTTCCCCTTCAACTGTGCTGCACCATTTGCTTGGACATCATTCTTGTTTTGAATTTGAATACTTCCTTTAGGAACCCATGCCATGCCCTTCTTTCTCAGCTCTTGAGCACCAAACTTTTGTAGCTTCTTCTTCTACCAATTTGATAAACCAAGTGGATGGCTTGGCTTTGCTTCAGTTTTGGACAGCAGCACTCTTTTTTTTTGTTTTTTGGTGCTTTCAACTTATTTTGTTCAGATTTAGCACTTGGAGGATCAATGGCTGATTTTTCCTTTCCTTTGCCATTGGTAGCCAAAGTGCTTAACACATTAATTGGCTTTTTACTGACTGAATTCAGATCTAAACTCTTATCTTTGCAACCATCTGTTTTCATTTGATAAACTTGCTTGACAACCCTTTTCTTCTTTTGAACACTAGACCGATCCTTTTGCTCAAAATGGTCATTTTCAACATATGGTTGCGTGGCACATGATGGTTCTCTTGGTGCTGCATACTCTACATGATATGGTCTAAAATATGAAGGAGTATGTGCCCATGGATCATTTCCATCCCATGATGAGTAAGAATGAAAACTAGTGGGATGTGGAGCATATGGAACTGGCATTGGTGGCCCAATAGGTGGATATGATGCTGCTGAATGAAACCTTTCTCCTTGCCAATTCCAATCCCTAGAATTATGTTTACGAGGTAAACTTGATGGCTTAATATTATTTGACCGATTAGCACGCTTTGCCTCATTATCTTTTTGATATTTAGCCAGAAATTCATCGAAGTGAGCTTCAGCTTTTTACCATTGTACTTAACATGATCTTTACCTCCATTCACTACAGGACGCTTAGGTCTCAACATTTATGAACTTTTTAGACTTGAACTGGTCTGACCGGTTTGGGAGACCGGTGTGATCTGTTGGTCCAAACTGGTCAGACCTGTTTGCCCAACCGGTTTGACCTGTTCACCCAACACAGCAGGAGTAACAGGTTCTTGATTCGATGGAGAAAAATCCATTTGCCCACAAGTAACTTCTAGAATTTTGATAAGCTCATCATCCTCGATAATTTCTTGAACTTGCAAGTCATGGACGATGTCCTTCTCATCACCTGGGAGCTTCAAATCTTCCTCTTTGGCAATTAAGTTTGGATCTTTAAATGAACCGACTGACTTTAACTGATTTAATGATCCTTTGTCTTCAAGACCAATTGTAGTCAACTAGTCATCCTCTTGTATTTGAGAAAATCTAAATCATCCGGTATTAATGGCTGATTGTATGAATTGGCGAAACATATTCCAATTGCTAGTATTATGATCAAATGAATTATGCCACTTGTAGTACTTTTGATCCTCTAATTCAAGAGGTGATGGAATAACTTTGTGATCAAATAGCTTAATAAAATTATTCTCTAGCAAGATATCAAATAAATCATCACAAGAAGTCAAATCAAAAATATATTTTATTTTTCTAACGCTGCTTTTGTGGAGAAGGCTTTAAGGCCAAGCAAGCAAATGGTTCAGATTTCTCACTGATCCATTCATCTATACCTTTCCTTGTGCTTCTCATACCCCATGCTTTAGAGCTTATCACCATATTAGCATCGGATTTCATAATGACTCTCGATTTTGATCTTTTACTTTTAAATCCAGAATGACCATAAGCAAACCATGTAGAGAAAACTTTGGCAATGAACATGGAGAAAATTTAAATGCCAAAGTATTACTATTACCTGCCTTTCTAATTTTCACAATGCATTGGTTGAGACAATCTGAAGGCATACTACGATTAGCAAGTAAATTACCATCCTCAATTGATCGTTTAGAATCATTCACAAAATTTTCACTAATAGATGAATTAACTGAAGATATATGATCTGATTGTGAATTACTTGCAAAGCATACCTTGTCAAATATATTGGAGAGGCGAGAAACCTTGATGTGGATGATATCATACTTCTCCTCTTGATGGTAGCCCACATTCATATTCTGAAGGGACCGATCAGACCGGTTTATAGGGCCGGTCAGACTGGTGCTTCCAGAGTTGCTAGAAATCACCTTGTGTTGACATGCCAATGTTTCCTTCTTGCCTCCATTGTGATGTTCTTAAATAGTTCGATGTTCTAAACTTTCAGCCAAAACTTATCATTTAATGGTGCGATAATCACTAGAAAAACGCATGACACCTTCGGCTTCAGGAAAAATAAATAGAGTTGTCTTCTTATGTTTAACATGTTCTTTTACAACTAAGCTTGACTCTTTTGGTGTAACAAACTCAGAATATACATTATTTGGTTCAGTTGTTGTAATAACCGAACTATTGCTCAAATCTGAATTGTTTTTACTTCCATTACCACTCCCATCGATTGGTGGTGTATCTTGCTTTCCCTTAGTGATCGCCCTTTGAGAAAGAAAAATTTGTCAGAATTGTGCAAGAATCATCTCCAATTCTTGGTGCATCTCATCTAGAAAATTGGATTCTTTGGTTTCAAAAACAGAACATCCCGATCCGACAATTGTTGCATGGTTTTATACACGTGGAGATAAATACACGCTTACTAAATTTTCATTAATTCGGCTGAATTTTCATTAATTCGGCTATAGTTATGAATAACACTTGGAGCCAAATTATGATTATTAGCATTTGTATATGGTGCTAAAATTGTAGGTTTAACCTCCACCCTAGTAGCATGTTGTGCAGCATACGATGGTTGAGAATAACAGGCCGAATAGCTAGAATTAGCATGGCCAATTTTCTCATTTACCGCCATGTTTGCTGAAGTCTCACTAATTTGGCTATAACTATTGCTAGAGTAAGGAGCCAAATTGCGAGCATTGACATTATAATCCATGGTATTGTACACAACACTTATGTCACAATCTTTCTCATTAGTCTTTCTAAACCAGTGGTGGAAAATCTGCTCTAATTGAGACCATGTGCGACTAAAATTTGGTGACATAGTAGCACAAACATAAGCACCACCAGACAATGATAAAGGAAATAATTTTAATCTCAAGATCTCATTAGACCTAGATTCTCCACATTGTATGACAAATTATTTTATATGTTGTACAAATTTTCCATCCTTTCTACAAAATTTAACAAAATTAGGTATTCTAAAACCAGGGCCACAAAACTGAATTATGCTCAAGGTATGGATTTTGATATTTTATGCCCCTTAGTTCTACTTCAAACCGGTCCTAGCCAATTGATCATGGGTTTGAGGCTGCATACAAGGCTCAAAATAATTGGTCAAACTCACCATATTAGTTTGGCCTTGATAATTGCCCACCGGCTCTTGAACTTGTTGTACAGCCGATGTGTGAGAGTAATGATGTATGTTGCTAGTGGCATTAAAATTTAAAGCATGCATATTATTTGATAATGGCTTTTGTGTATAACATTCAGAATTATAATTTGCATAAGTAACTCCATCTGAACAATTACTAGCCGATGCAATATGCCTACTAGTATCATATCTAGCAACATCAACATGAGGATTCATGGTACTTGCAAAATAATAATGTATTTGCGACTTGTACCTTGGGCTCGCTGTAGTGATATTGTTGTGGAACATAAGAATAGCCCACCATGATAGGTCTTGATGCTTCTGATCTTCTGGAACAAATCCAGATATCCTTGATAATCCAAGCAATCAATAACCAACACTTTGCTTCTCTTTTAATTTTTAATATGCAGGAGCAAGCAAAACACAATGCAATCATCTTGAGTAGCCTGATGCAATATCACAATTATAGATGCAATCGATCCAAAAAGACCAGATGCAACAATAGTGGCGAATTAAAATAGTAAATCAATTAAGTAAATAGCTAGGGTTTGATAGAACGGTTTTTAGGAACCAGATCTTCTTCCCTAGCGGAGTCGCCAAAATGTGTTGGTGCAAATTTAGTGCCAACACAAAAAAGCACTAAAGCGTGCGGGTCACGAATAGACCGAATAGCAAAGATGCCGCATAGGCCGGTCAGACCGGTCCAACAACCTGGTCAGATCGATTTCCTAGGGTTTAGCCTAAATTGATCGTTTGGGAGGATAACTACCACGCTTACGTGATGGAGGACGGCTAGATTTACGAGCAAACTAGCAAAGAGATAACCAACACACTTAAATGATGAAGAATGACTAGTTTACGAGCAAACTAGCAAAGGCCGTCGATGCTCTCGCCCGGGAGGGACCCCGTCACGGCTTGGACATCGCCGGCGTGCCCTAGGTTGAATAGCAAGCCTAGGACACCATCTCTGGTCGTGGAGATCAGTAGACAAACAGAATGGAGGTTGGAAAATGAGTTTAGAAGATAAAAAGTAAATGCATAGTAAATTCGATTAGGATATCCTCAATCGGCCGTGGCCCTTTATATTTATAGGGTGAGGAGGTCTTGCCCCAGTAGGAGTCAAAGGTTATACAAATTCCATGCCAAAATACAACTTCTAACTTAGATTAGGATGGTCAAACCGGTCAGACTGCGCATCCAAACCGATCTAAATGATCAGCACAGGGCTGAATCTTGCCAGAGCCATTACTCTCTCATCCGGACTCCAAAATGGACATTCTGCATATGCAGTTTAATCGTCTCAACGAGATATACGCAATGGTGAAGTCCAATCAGAGATTTGATAATGTTAATAGAACCGGTCTAACCAGTTTATAGACCGACTTGCCCAGATTCAGATAGCAAGTTCCTATGATGCTAATTTTGGTCTCGAACACATGCAAAACAACAGCTCAAGCTCAGCTAAGCATCCTATAGATGTTGATCTCAAAGATAGTGCAAACGTGAAGCTTAAGCTGGATGCCTGGATGGTAAATGAAATTTGGTGTGCGAAATGCGCGGTAATACATCTGAATTCTGAAACACCCACCTGAAAAGTTCAAGTTCAACTGCAGCTGCTTCAACTGCCAAACGTTAGCAAGCAGTTTCAGACAGGAGACGAGCACCTGGGAAACGGTTTCTTTCAAGCTTCGCAGAAAGTGCATCGTCCAATGCCGGTTGGATCAATCCTACAGAGTGCAGAAACACAACGTAGAGGTAAATTGTTGTTCAAGAATAGGATTATTAGCATTTGATCAATTCGTAGTGTCCCTAGGTGAAGAGCTTCTAAGCAAATTCATCAACTAGATGATTTATGTACGCATGGTGCATCAATTTTTTTTGAACGAACGGCACGGATTGTGCTATTTCTATTAATATAGAAGAGATTTACAGGTTTATTTAAAAAACAAGGGTAAAGGAAAACTCGGCGCCAGCAAAGCGCCCTCCTATACTATGTATACCGTATAAGGCTATACCCCCACAAGTAAGTCTGCCAGGTGTTTTGCGCCGGCACTCTTCCAGGTACGAACTTCATCCCTTATCTGCGATAGCAGAGCATGGGCAGGACGCTCGGTTCTTTGGAACGTTCTAGCGTTTCTTTCGAGCCACAACATGCCATCGGACGAGCAGGAGGAGGGACCGCAGTCCTTTTCGGGGAACTCTCGGCATGGCGCCCATGTGTGTCCACCACTCGACAGTTGACGTGTGTGCCCACTGGTTTGGGTTGATTTGATTATAGGAGATCAAGGAGGCCACCATGGACCAAATCCGTCTAGAATACCGACAGTCAACGAGGATGTGGTGGGCTGTCTCAGGCCGACTCCTACATAGAGGGCAGACTTGATTTCTTGGCAAGTTTCGTGTAGCCAGTCGGTCTACCGTCCATACTTTGTTGCGAATTATTAGCCATGCAAACAATTTACACTTCGGCAGCGCCCACGGTTTCCAGATCAGTTGTCGGAGATTGCAGGATGTGGATCCCATAAATTGAGCACGGTAAGCCGATGCTGTTGAATAAAGGCCCGAGGGTGACAGCTTCCATGCTACCTGATCATCTGTGTCTTGTTGCAAATGAACTTCTTGAGCAGGAGTCCATATCTCCAAAAATTCCTGGAGGTGGCCCACCGTTAAGCACTCAAGCACATTCAGGTCCTTCACCCAATTGTGGTGTCGTATGGCTTCTTTTAGCATCCTATTCTTTTTCCTGGAAGCAGCAAAAATCTTAGGTGCAATGTCCTTAGGCCGTCTTCCTTGTGCCCAAGCAGAGTGCCAGAAGGATGTGCGGGCGCCGTCCCCCAGTTGAATGGTCGTGCAAGCAACAAACAACAGCTTATCCTTGTCTGAGCATGTGATGGGAAGCCCCACCCAAGCTTTGTTTGGGTCCGCTTTCTCCTGCCATAGCCAACTCAGTCTAAGTGCTCTTGCGAAGAGGTGAAAATCAAGAATTCCTAATCCGCCTAGTTCCGGTGGTTGGCCAACCGTTGGCCAATTCACCTTACACTTTTCGCTAGTTAGAGCTTGATCCCCAGCCCAGAAGAAGCGCTTACGGATTTGGTCGAGCTCCTCAATCACCTCTTTGGGAGCATTGAGTACGGTGAGGAGGTAGATCGGCTGCGAGCATGGTGCATCAATTGGACAACAGGCGGTGCATGTTCATTTGATACTTGAAGCAGGTATTATCAAGGATCTCAAACCGAACCAGAGCAGAGCAAAATTCAAGACGTGCTGATAGTAAGCCATAAACACGGAAGGAAGGCGTATTTCTTGCGGAAAATCAGAATTCAGATGTTAGCAAGATCCCATAGACCAGATTCATGCAAAACCGCTTGTTTGATGTCAGCTTACACATCAATGCTTTAACCACCTTTAAACAATACTTTATTGATGTCGGTTTTCACGATCAACCTGTTTTATTGCCACGGTGATGGGATGTGAAGTATACCATTTACACGTGAAACCTACGTTACTGAATAAAACATGCTGATACGGGGGCACAATCCCCCTTTGGGAACGAACACAATAGACACATACATATGATTTATTTGAGATAGGTGAGGGTGGTTGATGGTGCTAGGGTGGGGATCCAAAAGGAGATATATTAGTTCAATAACGTCATGGGTGAAGATATATTACGTTATGGCACTGGCACGGAATGGCTGGCTATGAGAGAAATGGGGTCGAGAGGAAGAAAAAGCATTCATGTGTCATAGCCATGTTGCCCTCATTCAAGAATCAGATTTCTTGTTGCACTAGCTCACGTACTTTTCTTTTCAAAAACACGGTATAGATAGATGTTCATATACACATACCCTACTCTTATGACCGCATACTAGACTATTCAATGCTAAAAAATACGGTATAGATAGATGTTCATATACACATACCCTACTCTTATAACCGCATACTAGACTATTCAATGCTAACATTGGGTTTTCGTAGATGTCTTGCCCACTGAAAGAATATAATTAGCTGTATACACTACGCCAGAAATGATTTGTACTAGCACCTTGATTTTTGAGTGTTGGTGGGTAAAATTACCACCCGCCAGCACAAATGATCAAGTGGCCAGCCCATAACCCGTCAGTACAGATGTATTTGTGTTGACGGGTGACATAACCACCCGCCAGCACAAATAGCCTTATTTGTGCTAACGGGACCCACCAACACTCAAGCACAAATGCATTTTGCGCGTGGAGTTAGCTCCCTCGGTATTTATCTCTTCCTCCTCCTGTCTCTCTTCCGCATCCTCACATCTCTATCTTATCTCTTTCCTCTCTCACCTTATCTCTTTCTCCTATAGGGCAGCTGCACCTGGGGCTTGGGCGGGCGGCGCGGGATGCCGGCACGGGCACCCGGCGGAGCAGCCTCAAGCGGCCAGCTCGGGTGGCCCGCGGGTGGCGCGGCATGCCCCGCGCACGCGTGGACCCAGCTCCCTTGGTATTTATCTCTTCCTCCTCCTGTCTCTCTCTCCTGCACCCTCACATCTCTATCTTATCTCTTTCCTCTCTCACCTTATCTCTTTCTCCTGCAGGGCAACTGCACCTGGGGCTTGGGCGGGCGGCGCGGGCGCCCGACGGAGTAGCCTCAGGCGGCGTGGGATGCTTGGTGGGAGGCCGGCTCGGGTGGCGCGGGCGGCCTGCCGGTGCAGGTGGCCTGCGGCACAGTTGTGGATGGTCGTCGCCGGCGGGGCAGCCTTGGGCGGCGGGTGCGGCCTAGTGCGGGTGATTGTAGCAAGCAGCGTGGGCAGCCCAGGCGACACAAGCGGCGGTGCTGCCGGAGAGCTGCTACAACCATTTTTTTTAATTTTTTCTTAAAATATCATTGCTAGCGGATTTCTAATTGCCCGTCAATACTAATCGTATCTGTGCTGGCGGGTGTCCACCCGCTAGCAAAGAGACCATTTCTGCTGGCAGTCAGACCCACCAGCACAAATTGGTTTTGGCCGCCAATGAAAATGTTTTCTGGCATAGTGATATACAAACAACTAAACTAAGTTTTTTTTATGCCACAACCAAACTATAGACCTGTTTGGGAGGAGTTCTATCGGCTTTGTACAAATTGAGATATCATAGTGTGAAGCTATTTTGCAAACTAAGATGAAAATAAACTAGAAACTATAGGTAAGAATAGTTTTTTTTGCTTCACCGACGAAACTGTTTTGAGAGAAAACATCAAACATGAGGTTGTTCCCGTCGTGCTCGCAAGCAAATGCATTGGTGGGCCCAAGCCTCCAACCTGTTCAAACTCATCAGGTGCACAGTTGTACAATCTTCCACACGCTCGACTTCTGCTTCATCGCACACAGCGGCCTGACACACGAGTACACGACTCCTCTCTACCTTGCCCCGTTGCCGACCGGGACGCATGCTCCCTGGTCGCTGGCCGGTCTGCTCAGCTGTCCATAGCTGCACCGCTTGTCACCGTCGCGGTATCTGCAGCGGCGGCGTCCCCTGCCAGTGGATCCCATGGGAAATGGGTGGGCTCATCAATGTTTTATTGACATAGTATCAGGACGACACGCTCGACTGGTATAGGGCTGTGGACTGTGTTGAGCACAATACAGGTCGGCACCATTCCTTATGACATGAAAAAGTGGGCCTAGCTCAATCTTTTTAATGATACCGGAAGAAACTTAGTCCAATTAATTAGGATGGGAAGTATGGTCATGCATCCTAACCATCACGTTTGAGTTCTCTGTAGCGTGAATTTAGGTACCTATTATTTTTCTTTCTTAATTAATGAAAAACTACCAATTTTCTTCAAGGTTGGCTCATTTTATGAAAGAAGCTTGGCATATGATCGATGAACCTTGGTATCTCGAAAACAAACACCCAGCGCTAAAACACAGTCATACCGACAAGGGTGGGCAAAGTGGGCGAGGGCGAGCATTTGTTTGTGCAAGCGACTTACTCCTATCAGCGAGCCCGTATAATCTTTTCACCAACTAAACTGCTGTAGACTGTGGAGTTATAAGAATTATGGACCACAAATAATTCACGGCTTCCTTGCAAATCACAAAGTTAACCAAAGCTGAAAATCACATCTGGGTCCATCAGGGTCCATCAGCGAATCATTCTCTGTTGACTCCTGTCTCAGCGTCTCAAGTTGTGGCTCTAATCAAGCCCCATTTGCAACTAATCTATCATATATTCATAGTCATTGGTTTGATTGGACTCATGGACTGTCGTTATGTGCCGGGTTTTCTCCAAACCAAACTCATCAATCAGCAATAAAACTAACAGCACTGCTAGCATCCGGACGGGAATTTTCCTATCAGACATTCTGTTGCAACATGAAAATAAAACATCTGCAACATCGAAAATCTATAATTGTAATATTGAAAAATTCTCTCCGCAATATAAACACTATGTTTCATGCAACATTCACTGTGAAACACATACGGAAATAAGAGTTGCAATATCAATGATTCACTGTCCGATTTTTTTAGATTTCGGACCGTCAGAGTCTTAGGATTACCGTAAAACTAATAGGCAGCACATCAATCCTACTCGTGCACTAGGCCTCTAGGGGTACTCGTCTGGTACTGAGACGAGTTGCTAGTCTCTTTCTTCTTCATCTTTTCTTTAGGATAAAAGCAGGTTGACAGTGACGGAAAGATAAGCCTATCGAAATCAGAGATCCCAACGATTCTACCAGTGCACCCATTGGCCGGCTTGGATGCTAAGAATCGCAACAGAAGAAGATTTTATTTGCAGAAGGGGGAAGGAACTGTGCAAGAAAAATAACAATTTTTGTATGTTTCAGTGGTCCTCAATGGCGGCAATGCAATTTCAGCAACATCACCGGCAGCTAAGGAATTTTGCAACTTCCTCTATAAATGAAAAGATGGCAACGTGGGAACGGTAATCATTTTATTCTTAATCAAGACATCCACGTTGACAAATTTCAACTAAACTGGCACAACTGTACATTATTGTGGAGAAAGCTTTTCCCGAACCATACTCTCTTCTCTGCTAATACAAGCACATAACGTATACATACATTGCAAGTGGCTCAATTCGACACTGAGCCGGTTTGTGTACAGAAGACCATCCAACTTCAAGCACCCCATTCTTTCAAGTGATCGGATTCTCAACTGCGGACAAAGAGACCGTATTCGTTCATGCATCCAAGTGCATCATCATCTTCCTTCATAAAATCTGAATTTTGCAATTTGAAGCCATGTTTCTTGCATCGACGACAGTTCTCCTTTTAAGTCTGCAGTTTAGGCTACCTCTTTTTTACGGAAGATGTTCATCGCATCACTGTATAAGGCAACGGAATTTGAGAGAACAGCAAGCACGATCATGGTCACAGCAAGGATCTTGTCACGCTTGGTAGCAATTCCATAAGAATCCCTGCAAAAATTAAGCCATGTTATTATGTGTCATGTAAAATGCATCAGCTAGTAGGCAATATACACAAGAGTACACATATATTTACCTGAGTATAACCATGGCAGGAAAGATGAAACCGATAAGGACGGCGGCTGTGGCACCAGTAAACTGGAATGCGTCCCAGATACTTGGTATAAGAATGGCAGCAAGGTAAATTACTGTGAGGAGAGTGATGGTGATGATGGCAAATCTCTTGTTGTCATGAGAAATGTGCCTCGACGTGGGGAAGAGCAATCCATCTAAGTTAAGCCGAAGGGCAAAGAAGACAATGGGAAAGACAAGCATGACATGTGCAGCATAGCTCACTCGAACAATATCATCAAAGACTGAGCTGAACGGAATGCCAAGATTTGCATCAAAGTTGGCAAGCACGTCATCCAGTGTGCCCTCACCAAACAGGAGATATGCAAAAAAGCTTGTGGCAATGTAAACACTGGAGCACAGGACCAGCGATGTTCGCACGATCGGTTTGATCTGTGTTCTGTCTTCAAGTTCATTGTCAATGCTGTGAACTGTAGAATCATGAATAGGATGAATTAGAATCTGAATTTTTGAAGAATCAGAAAGGTATCTGTTCGATGGTAGTGCTTACCGTTGTAGTGGCAGATGTAGGCAGTAACAAGAACAGGGACAGCTGTAAAAAGATTCCAGATAGAATTTAGACCATCTAATTCTGGAAAAAGTTTGGGCATTGCTACAGTTCCATTGAAAAGCTTGATGATGGCAATTCCAGCAGTAATTACAACAAAAACCACTGCCAGGGCAACTGATAGCGCAGATGTGTATCTCAATGAATCTGTGGGAAATAACAAGATTTATTTTTATTAACATGCAGTTAAAAATAGGGAATATGATGAAGGGTATTTTTCACAACATGCAAACATGTACACATACCCAAACGCTTAAAGCTCACCAGTGGAGCAAACACCAAAAGAGCTGTAGCAAGAAGAACAATAGGACGCGAATTCCACATATGAGCTCCAAACCAGCCCTCCAATATGCCACGATGATGAACACCGGCTGATGTTGTTCCAGACAATACATCACCTATCAAAAGTTTAAGAACCAGTGTCAGTTGCGGTTCATTGCATATAAAGTTCATTTTAAGGAACAACGTGTTATTCAACAGGAAAATTTCCTTCTCTGTTTTTTCAGCAGGAGAGAAACTATTGTCAGCAAGGCGGTAACTAAGTTTCTTGAATTAACCAGAAAGCGATATACTAAGGAAACACATATCAAAAGCTGGGTCACATGAATTTGAAAATACATTCTATCTGAAAGTTTTAAGTAAAAATTGGAATTATATGGGCTCCAAAGGCATGCCCAAAAAGTGCTGTGTCATCATCTCATTTAAAAAGGACTACTAAGTGTACCTGGAGAACTACATTTCTCATACCTAGTCATTTCATCTGTACGTCTCAAAATGTTCAAAAGTAATATTAGAAGTAGAGGGCCGAATGCTGGGTTTAAGAGTACCTATGATAATCATGTAAACAATTAGCACGCCGACATTGTTTATGATGATGGAGGCCTGCAGTGCGATTCTCCCCCACTGTCCAAAAACCTCACCCATCAGCCACCCATATGATGTAATCTTGCCCTGGTGGCTGCACCTGACAAGCATGTCAATGGATGCCTCTGTGAGCAGTGCCACAATGATGATCATCAGAATTCCTGGGATAATGCCCAGCATCTTGATACTTGCTGGCAGGGCCATAATTCCAGCCCCAACTATGGTGGTCGACAGATTGAAAACTGCCCCTGAGAATGAAGCACCATTGAACTCATGAAACCCATCATCCTCCTCCACCTTGACTGGAAGAAGTGGTGTGGTCTCATCTCTTATTTCCTTACGCGCTGATTGCTGGTTCCCGTTTGATGATCCATCTCCGATCGCCATATTTCTTTATCTCTGTGACTCTCCTGGATGGGAAATATTTCCAGTCA
Organism: Setaria italica; assembly: GCF_000263155.2. NCBI lineage: Eukaryota > Viridiplantae > Streptophyta > Magnoliopsida > Poales > Poaceae > Setaria > Setaria italica. Next base: position 32,580,164 of record NC_028453.1, read on the forward strand.
GCAATTCAGTGCAATAGATTACTGATTTAAATGACCAATTATATACATGTCTTTTTGCTCATATGTTTCCTATAATGAAATCTATCTTGTTCTTTTTCAAAAAAAAAATCTATCTTGTTTTGAGTGGGACACTCAGTTTCATTTCCATTTCTTACGTTATTTAGCCATACTAATTACCTTAAGTAGATGTACAGTTTTGTTAAATCAATACAGATCCATTGAGAAAAAAAAAACTGATAGCAAGTTTCAGTTCATAGTCAGAGTAAGCAGACAAAATAAGCTTTCCTAAAACAAAAGTAGTAGGCCAGTTAAACCATGCCCCAAATTCCAATCTTTCCAACACAATTCACATAATCACATCAACAAAAAACTCGAGACAACCCACCATGGCAACTAGCAAATACACCGTCATTATTGGCCTAAAATTGCCGAACGGAACCTACAAACTACTAGTGAAATAAGAACAACCTTCATCCTCTACCGAATTCACCTCAGATGAACCCAGTACAATCACAAAGAACAGAAGGAAATGGACTCTCCCATAATCCAACCCAAGCAAGAAGAACCATCGGCTCCTCACCACGAACTCAACGCACAGAGGATGGAATCATGGAAAGAGATAGGGAAAGGCCAAACCTTGCCACAACTCAATTCTCTGAATTATGAGATCCCTTCCGGATCTGAGGCCAAACAATGAACCACTGAACTGAACCAGAGCCAAGCAGGCAGAATTTGGGGAGACCTCTCTCCCCCTCTCTCCGGTCTGCACAGACCAGCTCGCTTTATAGCCAGGAAACGCAGAGCTGCATCCAGGTGATGCAATTAGCCCAGCCAAACAATGGATCCAATCAGATCCTGTCGCTGTCCACTGTCCACGCGCTACAGTTTCCCCCCGCCCGCGGTGATTCCCCCCGTCGATGTCGACGCAAGAACCGACTGCCCTGCCCCTCCACATGGTACGGAGTTTCAGTGTTTGGGAATCCTTTGATGGGTGTCAATATAGCAGGCATTTCTAAGGGAAGGCTCGTGAAGGCCAACAAGAACTGTATGCATTTTCATGTGTCGTAGTCTTGTAGGCAACGATTATCTAATTCCTATCCCAGCTT